>NC_080051.1:17665958-17670958 GCF_026212465.1 Amaranthus tricolor | reverse complement strand
CGTTTGAAGCCATCGTCACTTATGATTTTTAAATTATTAAAGATCCACTAAATATTAGCTATAACTTGAAGCTATTCATGAATTGATTGGGGTGAAGATAAATCGAGATGGCTTCAAATTTTTAAAACTAATAATAAAAAATTTGAAAATTCATGACTATATATATAAATAAATTATTTTTTCTAGAGTTTAAAAAATTTTGATAGTCAACATAAGATGGTGGATTTGAATTCTATTTGTGAGGGTGTATAGTTACAAAAATTTTCTAGGCACCCAAAATTAATTGAAGATTGCACAATTTATGTATGTTTCTTTATTCTTTCTATTGGATGAAATGATGTTATTGGTTGTATTTTTATTTCTTATATTCTTTTTATGGCTGGCTTTATTACGATAATGACACAGATTAAAGTTGGGAACCTACTCAAATTGATCAATCAATACACCTCAATGAAAGCTAAATTAGTTTTAAAAGTGTTTTAACAAAATAATTTGCTTATTTCATATCTTTCTTCACATTTTAATGTTTTATCGTAAGTCACATATATAATTCAAGGTGCTTATGTGGTTGTGTTACGGTGTTTTTAGGGTTGGAGGAAAGGTCTGTAATGTGAAAATTGGGTAGAATATGGGTATTGTGATTTTTAAACATAAATGATAGTAGGAAATAGGAAGATATTGTATTAGTGAAAAGGTAGAAGCATATTTCGAACATACTTAAAGCTCTCAAGCAGTGTCACATGATTTGCTACTCACCTCGCGAATCGCGAATCGAAAAAAGGGAATTATGTTCGATTTTAGGCTATTTTTGAATCATTTTAAGGGAATTGCGAATTTAAAAGACAAACTAACTAGCGAATTATGTTTTAGTGCTCCTAAGAGTAAAATTATTGTTTTCTTAGTACAAGCATGCTTTACTTCTATTTCTCCCCTTTATATATACAAGAATATGAGGATATCTTCCTATGCAAGAAATAGCAAACTAACAACTCACCATAACAAACTAATAACAAAATAACAGAACGTTCCTTATGATTTTCGAGGTTCTTTCAAGTGGTCTTGAAATGTCTCTTGTGCTTTTGTGCTCCTTGGGAAATTTTCCATGTACAACATTTACCTTATTAATTCAAGGATAAATGTTTTGGTGCATCTTTTTATCGATTGCATGCTTTTGAATCAGATTTTCCTTGGTTGCTGCAGTTTATTTGTGCCTTTTCTAATTGTTTAACGGATTTAAAGGTTGTACGGGCAAGAAAGAAAGATACAGACATTGTCTATGCTTTAAAGGTAATGGATAAGAAGTTCATCACTAAGGAAAACAAGACATCATATGTGAAGTTAGAAAGAATAGTTCTTGATCTTGAACCATCAGGCATTGTCCGGCGTTTTTTTACTTTTCAGGATACCTTTTTTCTCTGTACGGTATTCTTTACTATACGTTACCTTTTCGTTTTTTAAGTTTCCTTTTCTGCATGTTTTTTTTCCAACTCTTTTTTGAACTTGTTACTTTTTAAATGAAGTTATGGCCCTAGAATCATGTGAAGGTGGAGAGCTTTTTAATTTGATAACCAGAGTAAGTCTATAGATTTGATCTATTCTATTCAATTATTGTTTGTATTTTACCAAATGATTTCGTTTATCTTGAGGAGGATGTATGCCTAGACATTTAAATAAATCTTGGAGAAAGATATTAAAGGCTATGCATAATAATTTTTTGAGTTCCAAACCAAAAATTTTTCTAAATTGTGTGTGACATAGGAGTTTTCAGTTGCACTTCTACTTTTTTTGGGTACTTTTTTGCATTAAAATATCAAATAGTTTGAACATGAAAAGAAGAGGAAAAATGTATAGAAGATTTGTTTCAAGAATATAGTAAAGAATAGATATTTGCAATGTTGCAAATTATTCTAATACACTGCAGTTAAGGCCCCTAAGTGTCATTCAAGGTTTTAAGAGTAAGAAGGGATTGTCTTTGGTGTGCTATGGTGTGAATGTGGCAAAAGACCACAACATCTTGAGTGAGATTACTGCTAAAGCTTCCATATATACTATACATTGATGGCTATTCAAATAGATATTTTTAAGGGAAGACAATTGGTTATAACACTGAACTTTAGTAGCAATTTATGATGTTAATTATCTCTTTAAGAATGGAATTATTGATAAAATATTGGTGTACTTCCAAGAGGATTTATATATGTAGACAATGTTAGAGATGAGAACGACAACAATAGGGGGGTGAATTGTTGTTTTAATAAGTTTAAGTATTTTAGCCCTGTTTTTGCGGAATTAAATTGAAGAATTAAAACTTAAACTTAATACGAAAAAGTAAAAGAGACAACACAATTTTACGTGGAAACCTTCTAGGCCTAAATAGAAGGAAAAACCACGACCCCTCGGGATTTCAAAACTCTCCAATATATTTTAGGCAATTCATTACAATTACATAAAACAACTTGCTTCACTCAAATCTTCTCTTACTAGGCCAACTTCTCTTTCTCTTTCTCTTGCTTTACTCGAAGCTTTTCTCTTAGCTTTTTTCAAAGATATTCTCTTCTCTAGCTTCACTAGAAGCTTTCTAATTCTCCCCTAGACTTACCCAAGTTTAGTTACAACAATTCTCTCAAAAACCCTTTACAAGGATAAATTTTCTAAAGATTAAATTAAAGAGTTGCACAAAAAAATATTATAAATTAATTGGCAATTTTTGAACAAAATATTTCTTGTTAACTTTATCAATCTCTCGTATGAATTTTATGGCTCAAACGCAGCAAAAATTGAGGAACAAACAATTCCTCTATTTATAGAGTTTATTTAGCTAATAAAAAGGAAATAACTACCCACTATTTCCTTATCCCTAAAATTAAGGAGAATAATATGGATCTTGAATTACAAGGAAAACTCACGGTTAAACACTTGTAATTATCCTCATTAACAAAGGAGAAATAAGTGGAAGCTTGATGCTTAAGCAAAAAGCTACGGTTCCCCTTTTCTAATAATAAACAAGTTAGTTTTTCATTAATTCGATCCAAAATAAAAGCTTATTTTTAAGGAGGAAAGAAATATTCCACTCTTTTAAAAATCAAACGGTTATTTTAAGGTGGTTTAAAATATTTTGCCAATTAACTTAATTATTAAATAATGCAACAAATTAATTTTAACAAATACATCAACTAAAAAATCAGAAAATATAATAATCAGAATTTTCCAGCAGACGTAACTTCTTCAGACTTCAGTCTGGGAACAATGCACTGTTTCCATTTTCCAGTAACGTTAGATCATCAAACTTGGGAATAGTAGACCTCTTGTCTACATTTGACATCCTAAGCGATATACCTTATCTAACTCCATTGGATTCTTTTGACTAGTACACGTTCATAGACTAAGTCGTAGGTACTATCAACGATCTTAATCACGACCGGATATTGACCTGCATACAATCTCTAAAAATACATTTGTTTATATAAAGTGTAGTCATCATCAAAACCTAAGAGAGCCAAAAATATAGAATATACTTTGAAAGGAAAGAGACAAGTAAGAACTAATAGAAAGAATAGATAGAAGAGAGGTTATGGAGATTGAGGAGGCTATACTTAATCAGTGATAAAATGATTTTACATACAATTGTCTTTGAGATGAACCTAAGGAGCAAGGGGTAGAGTTTTAAAAGGCCTCTTTGTTTAGTAAGTTTTGAAGGAAAGCTTGAAACTCCCTTAAATTGAAGAGGAGGGTTAAGACTCATAGCCAAGGGAAAATTTATAGAGGGTTGCCAAGGAAAAATCACGAATTCATTTAATAGAGGTGCGCCACTTACGCCTAACGCTTTGTGTCTTGTACCCGGTTGTCTTAATGTGCATTGAGCATTTTTAAACATCTATTTTAATTCCATTTTCTTAGCACCTAGGCCTTAAGAACCATTCAACACAATATTACCTTTGCTCTCACCTCCCCACTTCTTAACATCACCACAAATAAAATAAGGAAATATTGCGGAAAACTACCTATAAAAAGTGAATTTTTGTTAAAAACTACCTATAATAATTTTTTTGTCAAAAACTACCTTGAAATATATGTTGTTTGTCAGAATTTACCAATTAACATAATTATCCATTTTGACCGTTATTTTTAACATTGACCAACATGTGATATGCACATAATTAATAGATGAGCTGAAAATGAAAGGATTATGAAAACATTATTAAACCCACAAACCATATTCAACCTTAGTACCTCACACATCCATTCTCCAAATTCATACATGAACAGACTTCTTGGTATCTGATAAGTTAAATGATTTACTATTATGAAAGATAGGGGTCTTCAAGCTCATCAATACTAGGTTCAGATGGATTTTGATGAGTTCAAGCTTTAATTTTTTGAGTTAAAGAAAAATTTTGTTTCCTTATTATTTTTTCTTTTACACTTTCCTTATTTTGTTCTCTTATTCTCCATCTTTTAGAGGAGGTGTTGCTATTGTCCCTTTCTTCTTCTATAGCAAAATTTAAAACTGAATGTTACTTTTGTGATTCAAAATTTGATGTTAACGATTGCCAAATTGATTACTACTACAAACAATTTTGCTTGTTGGGGAACGAAAAAGCTAGAGGTTGAACATGAAGTTGGGTTAATTTATTTCCCCTACATTCTATTATTTTAAAATTGTTTGTTCATTCTCGTTAGTTTTAACGTTGAAAGGTAAATCTTCTATTACTAGATAGTTTTTGACAAATAAACTATACTCCCTCCGTTTTTTTAAGTTTTTTCACCTCACTATAACGGGTAGTTTTATAAGTTCTTCCACTTTAGAATACTTTCTATTTTTGGAAAGTTTTTATCTCACTTTTATTCCTTAAAACTCTTCTTTTTCTTTTAATTTACCTCTTTTCTTTTATTTATAATTATTTTTTCTCTCATACTTTCAATACAATCATTACTTCACACTACTATTTAATTATTTATACCCACTACAACCTCATACTTTCAATACAATCATTAATTCA
>NC_080051.1:17623458-17663458 GCF_026212465.1 Amaranthus tricolor | reverse complement strand
CCTTTGTCTATGGTGCTAGTGATAAGAAAGGGCGAGAAGACCTCTTCAACAAGCTTGAGAGCATTAAGAACAACATTGTAAGCCCGTGGCTCCTAATGGGTGATTTCAACTGCATTGCCAATATAAATGAAAGAATAGGTCAAAGACCCCGTAGCAGTGAACTGGATCCATTACGGAGGTGCATGGAGACTTGTGAAGTTCATGATTTGAAGACCCCTGGAGATTCTTCACTTGGACTAATAAGCAAGAGGGTTCTGCGAGAGTATTAAGCAAAATTGATCGAGTATGGGCAATCACTCTTGGGAAACTACCTTCCCTACTTCTGACGCTATGTTCCTCCCGGAGGGGGACTTGAATCATACACTGATGTTAGTCCGCTTCTTTAAGCAGCACAGAAGGACCCGTCCCTTCAAGTTCTTTAACCACTAGGGGAAACGAGAGGATTTTTTGGGGGTAATCCAAGACACTTGGAACACTCCAATCCAGGGCCTCAAGAGCCACCAGATCATTCAGAAGCTCAAACTGGTCCAGGCTATATGCAAACTGGTCCAATTGTTTGTACTTCAACCGTCTTGCCATCTCCCACATAGACGTATCTTTCACCATCAGTTGGTTTTCGGCAACTCAGACAACCATGCAAAGACATAGTGATGTGAGTAGTTGAACCAGAATCTACCCACCATGTGTGTCTAGGCACTGAAACCAAATTAACCTCAACACAAACCAAAATAAGAAGCATACCTTTCTTAGCACGCCAAGCGTGATAATTGTTGCATTGCTTCTTCCTGTGATTAGGATTTCCAAAAAAGAAACAACCCTTATTTTCAACATTGGTTTATTTATCCTTTTGTTGTTTCTTTTGAGAATCCTTATCTACAGCTTCTTTTCTCTATGGCCTTTTCCTTTTAGATTTTGAGGTAAAGGCAATATGAGCACTTTCAGTCTTTTCGAGCTTCAACCTTTCCTCTTCCTGTACACAGTGTGAGATGAGCTCATTCAGAGACCAAGTCTCTTTCTGACAATTATAACTCACCTTAAACTGATTAAAACTTGCAGGTAAGAGATATCAAAACCAAGTACACTATTGGATCTTCAGAAATTTCAAGGTTTAGTGTTTTTTAATTTTGAAGTTAGATTAGACATTTCCATTATGTACTCCCTGATATTACCATTACTTTTATATCTCATTGAAATCAAGGTTGTCAAAATTGTACCAATTTCAGCCTTTTCATTTTTAACAAACCTTTTTTCAATATCTGTAAGGAAAGCTTTAGTTGTAGTTATGTCATCAGACATTGTACCCCTGAATGCTTAAGGAATGACCCTTTTTATAATCATCATACCATGCGATTTGACTTCTCCCACCTTTCAAACTCCCTCTTTTGATCAGAGGTACTCAAATTAGTAACTAGGGTGGGAAAGTCAACCCTTAACACAAGGTCGAGATCCATAACTCCAAGAACAATCAAAAGATTTTCTTTCCATTCTTTAAATTATAAGTCATTCAATAAAGAATTAAATTCATGTTGAAAGTAATATTGACAGGATTAGATAAACTGGTAGAGAACAAGAAAATAAACTTAATAATCTCACAAACTTTAATTCTAAAACCAATAATAATAAGTTTAATTTAGTAACATCCCATTACAAGATGTCGGTTTTCTATTGATATTCCATCTTTGGATGAAAATACTAACTTCTTAGTGACATCTTGTTGCAGTAATCTAACATTGATAATAAATAACACGTCAATTATAAAACCTTCCTTTGGGCCAATTAAATAATCACATGTAATCCTTATAATTATCACATGTTTATCACCACCCGAAAAAATTCACACAAGTATATATTATTAGGGATCTTCTTTTGAGCCGATCGATAATAATATAATTTTTTTGAATATATCCTTTTATATTGTTAATTTAATTTCCACAAAAGAGATAACTTTGGCGACTTATTGTATCTACTAAATTACCTCAGATATATATAAAACCATATTATAATTAAACTTTAATTATTTTGAATATCCTTTTTTACAATAACATTTATTATTATTGTAATACAAGGACAATTAGAAAAAACATAATTTCAAAAAACCGTATTTCTCAAAACTTAAAAAAATTGATTTCCTAAAAATCTCCGTTAAAAGTGGATGATGAAACCATAATCCAAAAAATAGGAGTTTAATTATCTTAGGCAAATCGTGGCAATTACCCAACAATAAATTGATTCCAACACCTAAAAAAACCGAATTTCCCATAAAATAAGAAACATAGCCAAATAATAATATTAACCGATTCTAAGATGTTCAAAAAAACTAAATTCTTATTCTTAAACTTAAATAAAAACTGAGTTCCCTAAAAAATAGAAAACTAATTAAAACAATACTCCCACATACTCGACATGGATACTTAATTAAAAAAACAACTGAATTTCCTTAAAAAAAAAAAACTGAATATCCTAAACAATAAGGGAAACATTTATTAATAAAAAAAAACGGTTAAGTCATATGAGAAAAACAGTATTTCCTAAAATATAGCCACTGAAAGAGGAACCAATACCCCATAAATTTGCAATTCCTTTTACTGGAAACAAGTATATTTTATAGTTATGGCGTACCTTTAAAAGAAAGCAACATGAGTAATTCCAGTAGCTTTTTCTTTCGAAAAAAAAGACCAAGTTCTGATTGTTGATTCTCCAACAGACGAAAAAAAATTTGAATAAATAAAACTTACTGAACATAATAATGCCTCAAATTCCAAATTAATCAATTAAAAACAGTGCAATAATATAAAATTGAACTAAAAACTCGGCATAAAAAGGCGACTGATACCACTCGATGGGACAAAACAATGGTGAATACCATTACTAACAAATAGGATCGATTATGTTAAATTAGAAGAACAAACTAAAAAGACAAAACTGAAGAATATCTGATTCCATAGCACGGGAGATTATCTTGAAAAGGGAAGCAATTAGATCTTTTAGATTAACACGTATTCTCTAAAGTGATGACCCTTAATGTTATCACTCTTAATTCTCTCTGATAATGGGATGGTAGGAGAAAAGGAATATGTATAACCTTAGGGACCATAACTACTATATATATAATAACTTATGACTGGTATTCGTCCCATCATAGAATCCAGCCATAAAACAAGTCTCTACACATTTAAGACCCACAACCTATTGATACATATAAGTTTAAATCCTTCAACTATATTTAGATCACTTTAAGTAGGGCATAAAGATAATTTTAATTAATTATAATGACATACAAATATTTACATTTAAGTTCAACGTTAGACTTTGGTCTAACAATTATTACATACCAAAGGAGTAAGCGTCAAAGATGGCCAATATATCCTTATAATTGACTATGACTATGATGAAAAAATTTGAAGTTACAATTTCATCAATAGTAGTACTTATTATAATTGTGTAAAATTTTAATATTTTAATCCTATTTTTATAAAGAGCACTACGGTAAAATAGAAGCAAAAGCAATAAGACAAGCTGAAACTCTCAACTACTCTAAGCAGAAGCAATAATACAAGGTGACTTTACTGCATATCATATACACAATTGGAGAGGCGGGGGAGAATGTGTTTGGTAGGGTTGGATGTGAAGAATGTGGGGTGGACGACAAGAAAAATCAAAGAAGTGGGGAAAAGGAGATGATAGAAATGCGTTCGGACACGTAGGATTAAGTGGCTCTGCTATGAACACTTTCTTCATCTTATTCTGGTTCAAAATGTAGTTTTTAAACATTTATTAAATGTATCGTTGTTTTTATTTTTTTGATAATAGGAATATGTTTTGTGCGACTCTTCTATTCTACAAAAAATTAATTTATGATGACATTATTAAATTAACTAGGAGTGAAACTTTAAATCACAATGTAACATTAAGGCTATTTTGAAAGTATTAGTACAAGCAATATTTCATTTTAATGTTAGTATAGATTAAAACAAACTTTTTTATCGCATAATATATTTTTTGAATAAAAAAAATAAGTTTTAATTGTACACATGGTATAATATGGGAGCATTCGTGGAGTATCTTTCAACCAATTTGCATAACTTGTCAATTACTATTAAAGATGAGGAAAAAAGTTGAAGTTGGAATGTAAACTACGTATATGTATAGTATAGTGAACATATACTAATTATATTTATGTTAAAATATCATAAGTTAAAAGCAAATTAAGTTTAGTTTAAAGGAGTTCAATTCTATCAAAACAATGGCTAAATTATTCAATTGTTTATATAAGTTTAATTCAATTTAGTATAAATTATAATTAAAAAAAGTAAATTACATAAATCAATAAAATTAAGTATAAGTGTCGTTATGTATCATATAAAAATCAGTTTAGTTAGATTTAATTGATTGAGTAAGTAGAGCTTAATTAGTAAATAAGAAATGGAGTTTTTAACAAATTTAACAAAACAAATTAGAAGTATTAAGGCACATAACAAAGTTCTCAATTATTATCCCAATGTGGGATGGCAAATAATGAACATTTTAAAGTGACACATAGAAATTCTTGTTAATATTGTTCCATTATAGTTGCAATTCATAGCGATATTTATTACTTATATAACATGTTATAATCAGTTGTAATTATTTCAGAAAGAATATATTAGAGAAATTTCATCTGGTAACTCTGAACTTTCGGCTTTTCACGTGGTAGACAAACATTTTTTATAATTCATGTGGTGAACTTGAACTTTCAACTTTTATGTGGTAGACAAAAGAGAAGTTATGATATTTTTTAGAAAAAAACAAACATCGTGATCACCATAATTAACCACATATTTTGAAATCTAATCGAAATAAATACTTAATTTAACTAAAAATTTAACAATTTTTCTATCACGTGAAAAATTTAGAAATTCAAGATCACCACGTGAATTTAAAAAATATTTATACAAAATCAGAATTACCACGTTAAATTTTCCGATATATTATTTGAAAAAAATAGCTAGCATACTTCACTCTACAAGGATAGCATATTTTATGGTCTATGTTATGTGGGTCAATATCAATTCACTAAAATAGATGGAATTATTTGTAGATACTCTAATAAAAGTATTTCCCACAAGGAGTAGTAGTCTTTAGTCTTTACGCAATTGATTGGGATTTGTAGTCAAATAACAAACATCTTCAGCTCTTACTTGACATTTATGGACAACAGTACAGGACAAACAATACAAAGATGAGCTTCCTATCATTTCTCAACTTGGAAAGTCACACACTACTGCTAAAATATCTCAGAGCACCAAAAATTAAGGTGGAAATGGAAAAAAGCAGCAAGATATAGCTAATAGCTCAGTCTCAGTTTACACAATTTCCAATTTGGTAAAGCCTCATTCTACTACTGGTCGCTTTAGCTTCTAGCACTGCTTCATACTATTGACAAACTATATACATTTAGCATATTTTTGTTTCCATGCATTTGTCAATTATACATCTTCTCCTTTATCTCTTTTAACATTTTTAAGCTTAGAATGATAATATGAGGAAATATATAATACAGATTTTTATTTTTTCTATGCCACTATACTTGTTATATTTGATTTTTAAATCTTTTTATGTGCTATTTTGATTATTCATATACTGAATGTAACTATACATATCTAAAAATTATAAAAAGTTAATATTATGAAAATATACGGTTAGACTATTTAAACAAGATCCTAATTAACTATATTTTTTTCTTACACATTAGTCGCAATTAAATAGTGTCAATAATTGCAATGTAGCGATTATTTTAGAACAAAGGAAGTGTAAAAAGACAACGAAAATATTTATGTTTATTCATGTCTATAATTGGTTCTTGAGTTGATCAGGGATCCCATTTGATTGTAACCTCCTCATGATAAGGGTATTAGTATGTCTTCTTATCTCTTTTGAGACTCTGCCTTGAACAAGATTCATTGGAATGATAATGATGAAGTCTCTATGAAGTAAATCTTAAAAGCCTTATTAAAAATTAAGCTAAAATTGAACCCTAGATACGTGATACTCTTATAATTTATCAATTTAATTTTTGTGTTTTTCTCCTTAAAAAGTTTGTTATTTGTCTACTCTTATATTCTACTTCATCATCATAATTATACCTGATGTTACTCTCGAAGTAGCGTATCGGTGAGGGAATGTGACGAACAATCCATACATGTACACCCTTCATTTGGAGGACTAGAAGAATGTGGTCGATTTTACCCCTACACATTTAAGAGCCCTGCATAAAAAAGACATAAGTGACAACGTTGTCTCAAAAGAACTACTTGCAGAAAAAAAAAGAACATCACAAACAAAAACAAGGCTTAAAAATAAAAAATAAAAACACAATGAGTTTATAAATAAACAAAAAAGAGTTGGTAAGAAGCAACTACACACTAGGGGTATTGCGAAATATGAATCTAGCGTCTCCAACTATTCCTATTCCTAGTCAGGTTCGCAGAGAGGTTCAGCTCACTCAAGTCTTTTCTATTTGCTCAACCCACGTTTTTTTAGGTCTTCTTCAACTTCTTTTACCCTTCATTATGATTTTTTTTATCCTTCTAACGGGAGAGTCGATTGTCGTTCTTTGCACATATCCAAACCATCTTAATTCTTAACCTATTTTCACGCATTTTAGCAGATAATAGGGGCAACGTCTAACTTCTCTTTAAATTATTGGTTCTTGGTTCTATCACTTATTACGAAATTAAAAAAATAGATTTTTTAATTTAAAATATATCAAATAAAAGAATAGAAATAAGATAATTTAACTTTGTTGCATTTGTCATTTATAGATGTATTCACTCTCATAGCCTTATTACTTATTAGGTATTGGTTGGTCCATCCTTAAGGAGCTAGGTAACCCTATTGAATTGGGAACATGCAAATAAAAATAATAGATTAAGCTTTGAAAGTGGAATGACCATTCATATTCATTCTTTATTCTGGCAAGCTGAAACCTCAAAAGTCCACCTGCTTAGCTTAAAAAAGAGTTAAGGGCCGGGGTTGAGTGTAGATTTGTAAATGCAAGAAAACCAAAGTAATACCATGCAAATGTGTTGCAGCAACAGAATCATGCAGCTACATTTAGCTTATTGCAGAAAGGGGGGTTTTGTTATTGGCATAAACCAAAAGTTTTTTGTGTGGAGCTTCAATTTCCAATGGTTTTGCAAATTGGACAATTTATAATCTCAATCTCATCCATATCCACATTAGTCTAAGCATATGTAATGAGTATTTTTAAAGCTACTCCCTCGGTTCCTCCCTCTATACCAATAACTTTTGCACACTTTTCTCTCTAATCGGTCTATTTTATTTTGCTATATTTTCCTTTTATACATACTCATACATCCTCCATCAATTCCTTATTAATAATATTTTCACAAGAATATTCACGGGAATTAAGAAAAATAGAATATTTTAGATAATAGATATTTCCTCCAATTTTTATTACTTGCACCCAAACCCAATTTAGCACTTTTCATCATTCTATGGTATTTTACCTATTGCGGCTATTATACAAGAAAAAAACATAGTTAGTGAGATCTTGTTTTATTCATCTCGTCGCATATTTTCATAATATCAAATTTTTATAACTTTTAGTTGTATATAATTAACTCTAAATAAACATAATCCGACAAATGCATTGGACTGCGTAAAAGTTGTATCGATGCAAAGAAAATTTTTTTGAGAAAGTATATTATTTTATTGAATAATAACTTTGATGGAGTGAAAATAGAGATCATAATATAAAAAAAAGATATTAAAAAAAGTTATTAAAAAAATATGGAAACCCTAACTAATAAAAAAAATTATAAAATTAATGGGAAACATATAAAGATCATAAGGAATATAAAATTGTTCATATAAAATTAGTGAGAGATATGTTGGAACCATAACTATTATTAAAATATTAAAATAAGAATGAACAAGATTATTTTATCCAAAAGTTATAATATAAATAGAAATATTATTTATGGAACACCCTAAAATAAAAAATAAAAAATTTAAAAAACAGATAGAGTACATTTTTATGATTTTTCAATATCATTCACATAATATCAATAATCTCATTGTTTCTAAATATATACTCTTATGTGAAGTTTCTTTGTCGTTGCAGTTTAAAAGTGATAAATTTTTTGAAATATGAATTGAGTCCTCATTTATTTTTGTGTTTTTCCCTTTATTTACCGTCTCTTTTCTAGTACTTCTTTTATAGCAAGTATGAAAGTGCAAATTATGAGGGGTTTAATATTTTCATATCTTTTCAAGGTCCAATGACTCTATGTCAAATCTAATTTTGCCACCTTAAAAAATCAAATCAGTTAAAATACAATACCATTAACGTACAAAATGTTCTTTCTCATAGAGCAAAGATTTGGAGAATGATTGAGTGTAATAGGAGCAAAAAAATACATTATATTTCTACAAGAGACTGCTTTCAAGATTTAAAAGTCGTCTTGACCTTTCAATCACACAAGAATACCTCAACAGTTAATTCCCTTTAAAAAATTAAAACAATTCAACTGATTTATGAGAATTTAGAAATGAAAGAATTAGTTTATTGGAAATGAAATTTTCTTTTTCACTCTTAATTAGTGAATGATTCTTAATTTTCTTTTATTTAAAAAAAATAAATAGGATCCTAAACTATAATAAATTAACTAAAAACAAAAATGATATAAATAAAATTAAAATTAAAATTTAATACCGAAACAAAACATATTCTCAAATTATTGAAAATATCATGTACGAGCACGTGTTCCATACCAATTACTACTACTTACGTTACTTAATACTCCCTCTGTTTTCAAATATTCTTATTATTTATTTTTTTCCGTAGATTATAATGCAAACTTTAATTAAATCAAATAATTTTAATTGTTGTTTTTTAAGAATTCTAACAAGTTGATATTTAGTAAATATATATTGAAACAAATCTAACAAGATCCCACATGAATATGTTTTTCTTATAGATAGATGAGAAATCATAGTAAAAGTTTAACACTAATATTTGTAAATTATATTTGACAAGAATATATGAAAATGGAGGGAGTACATAATCTTATATTCCCTTCGTTTCCTAATGTTCTTCCTGTTTAGAATATTTTATTTTGAAGAGAGAAATTTGATTAAGATTTTTAAGACATATATAAATGATAAAATATATTCATGTAAGATCTCGTTAAATTCGTCTTAATATATACTTTTGTATTATATATTTTTTATAATTTTTTATGATATGTATTTAAAAATATAAAAACTCAAAATTTACTTAAAAAATTCTGTAAAAAAGAAAAGAGAAGAAAAAAAAAGACATAGAGAGTAGAATATTGATCTCAACAAGACATGGAGAGTATAAATTGATCACAAGTTGTTGATGATTAAAATTCTCCTTAATTATTATACTCATCACCTAAAAATAAGAGAAGCCGTGCAAATTTATTTTCAAAGATTTGGATACAGCTTTGCTTAAACCTTATAATTACAGCTCCTAGATCTTCCCCAACCATATTATTGCATTGATTGTCGTAGGAGCTTTCCAATTTTTAGTGACATTGCCCTCAAAGATTGTCTGACAGAATCGCCTAGTCAATAATATCCTAGGGTTTTCCTAGCAAAGATCCTTATATGTTTAATTTAAGATAAAAATGGAGGAGACGGTTGATGTCTTTTGTAAATATAAATGCAAGTCTAAATAGATACTCTTTCCTATCTCTAATGTTATTCTTATAGAATATTATACGTTAAAGAATGAGAAATGTAACTAAGATTTTTTAAAGATATATAGAAGGTAAAATATATCAATGTGAGATTTCAGATTTGTTTTAATGAATACTTTTTTATTATATATTTTTTATAATTATTTATAATTCAATTTAAAAACATTAACGCTCAAAAGTTGCTTTGAAAAATGTGCAAAAAGTAAATGGGTAGAAAAAAAAACGGAAAGAGTAATAATCAAAATTACATTGGGTTATTGAAATTAAGATGACTGTAAATTTGTAAATTTGAAGCTTTCTATATATAAAGGTTGAAAATGTTTGTTTTACTGAATTGAATAACGAAATACATTAATTATATGTATGTAGACTAAAATATTAGGAGTATATAAGATCAAAGTAAATATAAGAAAATAATCTTAGAAGCTAAAAGAAAAACAAGATAGTCTTCTAGTATTTTATAAGTTGCAATATGATTCGGAAATTCACTTAGTAGTGTACTTTAACTGCATTTTGCAAGTCTATATGTATACTTTGTGTGAATTGTTTTTGTATACATTGATGCTTTAATTTTTCTTTGGCGGATAAATTTATAGCTACGTATATTTTCAGACTTAACATCAATCATGCATAGTTTTTTTTTTTATGCTAAACAAACTCATCTTACTCATCGGAAAATATGAGAGGTCATGCATAATTTTTTGCGTTCAATGTTTAGCATGCACATGTATAATCAATTTTGATTAATTCATTTTATCTTAGATAAGAACGCATACAAGTATTTGATAAATCTGTTATTGGACTTGTACACAAGATTCGCAAAAGAAAAAAGTTAGCTGCATACAAATTCGATAAAATTCATCCTAAACCAATTGGTAATTAATAGAAGAGTAGCTCATAAAAATTATATATTAGTCAAACTCTTTTTAATTTTTTATATAAAATTACATTATAGGTTATTTTTCCAACATTACTGTCATCATTATTTCTCTAATATATTATTGATCATTAGTTATATAATATCACATCAAAATTAAAATGTATTCATAAATTAGTTACTTGTACACAACAAATTTATGTTAATAGAAGTATAAAATATTAAAGAATTTATTTATCTGTTACTTTCTCCGTTTCATTATGCTTACTATATTTGAATTTTTTACACAATTTAATGTATTATTTTGATCATTTATATATTAAAATACGCACGTATAAAAATTATAAAAAGTTTATAGTATTATGAAAGTATCCGATTAGACTATTCAAAAACAATTTCATTTGACTGTATTTTTTCTTATACATTAGTTGCAAAATATATACTTTCTCTGATTTTTTGCTGCACTTCTGTTTTTCAATCTATCCAATGCCATATATCAATCTTTAATATCTTTAATTTCATATGATATAAAATTCTAAAAAGTTAATATTATGAAAATACGCATTAAGACGAATCAAACAAAATCTCACTTAACTATATTTTACATTATATATGGATAAATATATACCAAATAAGATTAGTTAATAAACAGTAGTTGCTACTGTAGCAACTAATAAGATCCAGAGGAAGTATATAATAAGTTTAAACGATAAGTAGTGTCAATAACCGTAATTTAAAAAGTTTTTCAGAACAAATGAAGTATTACTTACTACCTCTGTTCCAATTTACTTGTAATGTTTTCTTTTTCACACAATTCAATTCACTATTTCAATCCTCAATATCTCAAATAATAAAAAAAATTATAAAAATTAAATATTAATAATCTTTATATTTATACGAATCAAACTAGATTCTACTTGACTATATTTTAACTTATAGATTAAACACTAATCACAAACTAAGAATGATGAATAAATAGTGCAAATGTTGCGAATAATTCGGAACAGAGAAAGTATTAATTAAAGCCAATAATTAAGTTTGTAACCAAAATAACTATTAAATATAAATGAAAAATTTACGATCAGCATAAATCATTGCTTAATTGATAGGTTTAAGAGGAAACTCATCATTACATTAAGCTACACACTAAACCCCTCGCACACAAACCATTTTCATTAACAAAAGAAATTAGCCTTTTAATCAAGTATACCAATGCCATGCACATGCATAATAATCCCAAAATTAAAGTTAGATTAAGTTGTTAAATAGATATAATTGAGTAATTAAACACTCTCACTACTAGAAAAGAAATCATAAAACTGATGACCTTTATCATTATCTTTAATTATAATTGTATCAGAAGATGAGCTCGTATTAGCAGAAGAATTCCCAGATGAGTTGTTATATCCATCATGTTTGTGCTCCAACATTCCAGTTGGGTGTATTGGGAAAAGATCCAGTGTTTTAATCTCCATGCTATGTTCATGCTGCTCCATTGATCTTGAATTCATCATGGCCGTACAATATCCACTTAGAGTTGAGCTAGGTGGGACCCCTCTTCTATCACCGCCACGTGGTGTGACCTGGTGATTCATTGGTTTGCTAATTGGTTTCTGCTTGATGGCTTGATCATCATGGTAATGAGAAATTGCAGGTGCAGTCTTGTGATGCTGTAGAGGATTATAACGCCCAAGATTCGCTTGTGGTAATTGGTGGTAATATGGGTTGCATATAACTGTCAATCACAATTCCAAAATTAACAAAGTTTGTATTATATTCCTATTTCCTACTTCTTTACAATTTGAATTATTTTCTATTATAATTTATCCCGCTTATTTTACTTTATTTCTATTCTATATTACTTTTTCTCACTATTTTTTTCTCTTATTTACAAATAAGTGATGAGACTTTCAATTAAGGCCAAATAATACTCTTAGCAAAAATTGGACGTATATATATTTGACAATTTAATATTTTTCATCCAAATTAGAGAAAATTATTAACTACTCACTTCATTTTCTTATGTTTTTCTCAAATAGAATTTATGAATTTTAATGTTAAATTTTAAAAATGATTTTTCATTGTTCTATAATAAACAAATTGTTTGCCTAATTATTTAGTATTTACTACTACATACTAAAACTTTCTGAATTCATCCTCGTCAATTTTGTTTAAGTTCATAATTCATCTAAAAGTGCTCAACCTGAATTTTGATGAAGGTACAAAAATCCAAGGAAAAATTAATGACTGCTGATTGTAATAAAACCTCCTTAATTATGATGAATGTACAAAAAATGAGAATTCTATGAAATTATACCTCCCTCGACATCCATTAGTCGCTTACAATGAAGGGCTTAAAATTAATAGAATATAAAATAATTATGTAAATAAATTTGCTTAATTATATTATATTCTGTCAAAAATTCCTCCTACTTTGCATTAGACATTTATAAGAATCAAAATGATCAGGCATGATTGAAAAGAATGAAAAATGCTTACCATTTGGATTAGGAAGATAATGATGATTATTATAAGCAGCAGGAAGATGAGAAGTAGGAAAAATGGGTGGTCTATTAATATTAATATTAATATTATTAGGAAAATAATGATGATGAGATGTAGGGGTAAGAAAGGTATTATTAGAAAAGTGATGATTAGGAGAAGAATTAGTGATAGCAACAGCAGCAAGTAAACGTTCATGTCTTTGCTTTTGACGTTGTCTTGCTTTATGATTTTGAAACCAATAGAATACATTCTTTCCTTCTATATGACCGTACACTCTTAATCGAGCAGTTATCTGCTGTATCTGTTCTGCACTGGGTGTTCTTACACCTTCATTACTGTACATCTTTTCTAACATCTCTATTTGTTCTTTTGTTGGGTTCCATCTTGACCCTCCTACTCCTGATGATGATGATGATTTATCCTCCACATGATCTTCACGATCATCATGATCATCATCATTATGATGATTTAAATGATCATCCATTTTTATAGTTTGGGTTTTAGAATGGAATGAATTAGAGTGTAATGGGGTGTGGTGTATGGATATATAAATAAGGGGTGAATTGAAAGGGAAAAGCAAAAGACGAAAATAAGTAGAGATATTGCATGGGAGTTGCTTTGGGAATGACAGAAGAAGGAGAGGAGATCAAGAAAGGGAAAAGAAAAGAACAAAGAAAAAAAAGGGTAAAAATGTAATAAAGATGTATAGGTCCTATATGATGTAGGGTCTATGGTCTAGCCTCCATGCATACTTAGCTTCAATGCTTGCTTGTATGGGAAATTGGAGATAATGCCCCAATTATATTTATGTTTACTTTGTTTTGACAAATATTTTTATGTTATAACTTAATTAAGAACATCCTTATGTTAGCGGGATGAAAAAAAATCCAACTCATTTCCTTACGGTGACTAATAAAAAATCCTTCTTATCCTTATCATTTTAAAATCCTTTTTATTTGATCATATATATATTCAAATTTTCAAATATTCAAAAATAAAGTAGACCCTACTCGTAAAATACTCCAAGTGAATTAACTATTACGTTAAAATTCTAGGAAAAATTTTAAGTGACAAAAAATTAACTATCAAATTAAAATTAAAATTACTAAAAAAAGAAGAAGAGACAATTGAGTAAATGACATGTTAGTAAATGAAGAAGTCTTGAAGTCCAACAAAATGATTTGATTGTCGAACTCTTCACGTATTGATGAAAATTGAGGTGGGAATTGGGAGTGTACTAATTTGAAGTTTAGTGGATGCCATTGCTTATTGGTTCGAAATTAATTTTGAGATTTTCATGCTAAAAATTTAATATATGTGTCATTATATTTTACTCCACATTAATTTTATGGTTTTTTGTACAATTAATCATAGTAAACTTTCTATTTAATTACTCCTTTAAAGCTAAGCAATCAATTACAAGTCTCCGCATTGCCATAAATAGTTTTGCAAATTGAAATGGCCAATCAAGTTTTTAAGCTAATCAATGTAATTAAGCATAAGTAAAAGAGTTTATGATAAAAATAATAATTAGTATAGAGAATACTTTCTCACTCCCTTTGAAATTGCAACAAAAACCTTAGGTAAGATTATGGCTAGGTGCAATTTGATGTTCAAAATCTATCTGATGACTTGATATTTTTCTGATTTTATAACTTAATTTGAATTGACTCGATATCAAATAAATATAAAATTATATAAAATTAATGTGGATACATGGTTCGATTTTATTCGAAAATCTGATTCAAAATCAAAGGTCATTAAACTATGTGAAAGATAATGTGTGACAAAGTAAAAGAAAATGACTAAAATAAAAAGTGTGACAAAGTTATATGGAGTAAGATGAAATACATTTTTTTTGGCTCAAGACAATTATCCCCTAATCCCCATACTTCATCACAAAATTTTAACTAACAGCACTAATTGAGAAAATAAGCAAGTTTGAGGAAAAGCTCTTCTATTAATATACTCTCAAGATTCTCATTATTTTCATATATTCTTCTCAAATAGAATATATGAATTTTAGTGTCAAATTTTAACTGTAATTTCTATATGAAAAAGCATATTAACATGAAATCTTGATGGATTCGTCTCAACAAATATTTTTTAAATATCAACTTTTTAGATTTTTTGAAAATTCAAACTTTAAAATATTTAACTTTTAAGTTTATATTGAAATTCGTAAAACAAATAAATAGCTTGAAAAAATATTAACTTTGTATGAATTTGTCTTAACTCTGAATATATACTTTCAAAATATCAACTTTTAAAAATAAATGAAAACTTTAGGAGTAGTATATTTGGGTTAGTTCGTTTGAATTTAAAAACTTTTTAACTTTACCGAGATGAAGTGAGTGAGTTTTATCAAGTTTGAGAGAATATTATTAGGAGGAAAGGTAACTATGAAAAAAAAGAGGCATAAACTGAAAAAAATAGCTTAAAATAAGTGAGTTACTACATGTCGTTAAGTGCAATTGAAGACTATAAAACCTAATAAGTACGACGAAGCCCTTAAAAAGATAACTACATCTACAAAAGCCTCAAATTTATTTCCCTCTCTACCGGCCACGTTAGTTGACATTTTTTACAAAAAAAATCAACTACAAACCGTCATCTTAGATTACAAAAAAATCAACTATAAACCGTCATCTCAGATTATAAGACTTGATTATGAGAAAGTCCTTGCTAATAGCGCGGCCAACTGAGACGAGATTGAAATAACATTTTTATCTTATTATTATTTTTAGTTGGTATCTTGAGAGACCGTCTCTTTAAGAGACAGTTCTCAAGCGCAAGCCTTTAATGTTCATTTCATTAATAATATATATAAAAAAAAAACAAAAAAAAACTTAAACAACATTATAACTCAGCAGCCAGCAGAGCTCCTTTATCAAGACACTTTCCATATTCCAACGAACATCATTAATCTCTCCTCTTGAAAACCACCCATATAATTATTGCATTAACCTTTTAAAAAAAAGTTTCATATTATCAATAAACATCATTAACATCTTTTTTTATATTATCAGTAGAAACACCATGGATGCTTTCATGGAAGAATTTGATATTTAGCACAATCGTCTCTAAATTTTGCTATATTTTTGAGAAGGAAGAAGAAAGACTAATATTTGGTTTTTGATTTTTTTTTTAAATTTAAACCCCAATTATTGTTTTTTTTTTAAATTATTTTTTATAAAAATTAATTGAAATAAAACCCCCTGTTGTTGTTGTGAGAAGGAAGAAGAACACAATGACGTTGAACATGATGATGAGAATAAAATATGTATTACATGTACTGTAAGTTGACATTAAGTCTGATGTAAGTAGGTATTAAGTGTGTTGTAAGTTGGCATTAAGTATGATGTAAGTTGGCATTACATTTTATGTAAGTAGGCAGTAAGTCTAATGCAAGTTGGCATGTATTAAGTATATGTATTAAGTGTACTGTAAGTTGGTATTAAGTCTGGTATAAGTAGGTATTAAATGTGTTGTAAGTTGGTATAAGAATGATGTAAGTTGACATTAATTTTGATGTAAGTAGGCAATAAGTCTTATATAAATTGACATTAAGTATGATGTAATTAGGCATTAAGCCTGACGTAAATTGGCATTAAGTCTGATATAAATTGGCATTAAGTATGATGTAATTTGGCATTAAGCATGATGTAAATTGGCATTAAGTCTGATGTAAATTGGCATTAAATATGATGTAAATTGGCATTAAGTATGATGTAAATTAGCATTAAATCTGATGTAAGTAGGTATTAAGTGTGTTGTAAGTTGGCATTAAATCTGATGTAATTTAGCATTAAGTTTGATGTAAGCAGACAATAAAGTGTGTTGTAAGTTGGTATTAGATATGATATAAGTAGGTATTAAGTATGAAACGTAAGTATAATATAAATTTACATTAAGATGATATAAATAGGTATTAAGTGTACTGTAAGTTGGCATTAAGTCTACTGTAAGTAGGCATTAAGTATGCTGTAAGTTGGAATAAAATCTAATATACGTGTGTATTAAGTCTGATGTTGTAAGTTGGCATTAAGTCTGATGTAAGTTGACATTAAGTCTGATCAATTAGGCATTAAGAATACTATAAATAAGCATTAAGGATGATATAAGTAGGCATTAAAACACAAAATCCTTAAAATGTAAAAGGATTTAAAATACGCAAAATCTTTGTCATAACATATACAAATAATAATAATAATAATAATAATAATAATAATAATAATAATAAGAAGAAGAAGAAGAAGAAGAAGAAGAAGAAGAAGAGTAATAATAAACGATTTCACATAATTTAATAATGATAATTTTTCTTAATAATATACACAATTAAAATTTTTTATTCAATCCCCTACACATTACTTCTTCTTTAAAATTTATTTTTTCGCTCTGATTTTCTTTGAACCATTAACAACCATTGAAGCCTATTTGATTCACAGAAACAATCTGTGCAGATGTAAGCGTGATTTCTTCTTTACCATTACACAAGAAGAGATGTGGTTTGCAATTAGTATAGATGTCTTTGTCAACCCTGTGTATACAAAATAATCATAAAAAATTGCATTAAATGACATAAACAAATATTAACAAGAATAATCATAAATGTAATATTACAATATACTTAATGCCAACCTATATTACGCTTAATGCCTACTTACAACATTTTTAATGCCTACTTATAGAAGATTTAATTCCTACTTGCAGTATACTTACATCATCCGCTATTGATATGGTTATTCTACAATTTCAGTTTAAATGTATTAAATGATAGTGTCCTTAATGTCAGATTATATCAGACTTGTCAACTTATATCAAACCTAATGCTAGGTTACATCAGACCTAATAACCACTTATATCAAACTTCGTTACCTCAAATTGAATACCACCTTATATCAAACTCAATACCAACTTATAATAGATATAAAGCCAACTTACATTAGACTTAATGCTAATTTACATCAGTCTTGATGCCAACGTATAATATATCTAATGCCAATTAAATCATACTAATACCAACTTATATGTTATATAGTGTCAAATTAAAACAAAAAAAAATTCACGCTTACAGCATATTTAAATCCAATTTACATAAGATCCAGTGCCTATTTATATTAACTTAAAGCCAATTTATACTAAATTTAATGCCTATTTATATATTGTCATCCAAATTCTATACTAACTCAAATTTTCTTTCCATACACTAAACCCAATTATTCAACATCATATATAACCTTTCAAGAACATAACTTAATAGAGAATTTATAAAAAATATGAAAATGAAAAAAATAAATCAACAAATAACTTGATAGAGAATATGTTTAATTACATATTATTAACAAATAATTACAAGAACAATGATAAATATGTCAAAAATACCTTAAAAAACAAAAAAAAAAATGAATCAACAAATAAATGGTTCAAACTTATTTACCTGTGAACAAATAAGAACAAAGAATATGAAAAGATGAAAAAATTAATCAAACTTGTTTTTTCAACACGTAATGGACTGAAATTTTGAGAAAATATGAGAAGAGGAAGTTTGAGGATGAGACTCATGAGAGTATAAGAAGAAGAAAGGTGGAGAGGTTAATGAAAGAAAAAGATGACTAACATGATTGATGCACAAATCTTCACAATTTTAGTTTTTAATGAAAATCCAACCTTTACTTTTTTAAAAAAAATTATATTATATGAGTTGGCCCATAAAATATGGTCTCTTTGAGAGACTGTCTTTTATGAGAATTTGTGTATTATTTTTGATTTAAATTTTTTTATTAAGAAAAACCGTTATCTTTGTGTACAATACAGTTATTAAATCGTTAATATATCTAATTATTTATAGATGAAAATATAAAAAATTGATATTAATTAATTTTACATTAAAACGAATTAAATAATATCTCACTTGACTATCTACAAATAAATTAATAAAAAAAATATCATTTAAGAGTGATAGATAAATAATATCCTAAAAATAAATGAGATATTTAAGGTGAATAGGAGAGAGTAGTAAGGACATTTATCAAAGCAGAAAAACAAATAGACTAGTATGTATTGACGTACATTAAAAATCAGAAAATAACACTACATCCGATTTGAATTAGTTACTACAGTTTGTAGTAATACTAATAACTATTCATAAATCAACATTTTGTCACAATGCATATTTTCTTAAGATTAATTTTTTATAATTATTTAATTAAACATAATTAGAGATATTAATGATCAAAATAATGTATTTAATAGTGTTGAAAATAAGTACATAACAATTAATTCCAACCAAATGGAATATTTATGTCCATGTAATTGATTTAAGAGGTAGTTTTTATTACAAATACTTTTCCTCAATTAATAGGAAATTTAATCACCCAAAGAATACAAATTGAAAAAATATTGAAAATATGAAGTATAGCCACAATTTTTTTAGTAATACTCTAAAAAATGTGTTATTCAAGGAAATTCTTGAACCATTTAGCTGAATGCTTAGGATATCGTTTGAGTCCATCTTTGAAGTCAATATAGATGATACCAAAGCGAACAGTATAGCCATACAACCACTCAAAGTTGTCCATCAAAGACCAAGCAAAATAGCCTTTCACTTTAACTCCATCCCGAACAATTGCTCGTTGCACGAAGGCTAGATGATCATGATAGTATTGTATTCTCATCGAGTCAGCTGAAGCTTCTTCGAGAGACAATGTTGCATCATTCGACTCATCAGTCCCTACAAAAGTTCAATCTTGAAGATCCAAATATCACAACTTGCTTTAAAAACCCGAGTTATGCTCTACTCACCATTTTCTGTAATGTATATGATTGGATCTTTATATCTTCGTTTTATGTAGAGCAGAAGATCATATATTCCTCTTGGATAGACGTAAAGCCAATCTGCAGCAGTCTGTAAGAGATTGTACATGAAATGTTGAGTATATTTCAATTGTGAAATGTATGTAGTACAAAAGAATAGCATGATCAAAAGTTACGATTAAAAAGAATGGCCGCATTGCATCGCATCGGCCGCGTTGTAAAGGTTTTCAGAAAAAAAAAAAAAACGAACCGATAGTTCCCCCGTTGTAAAGGTGTAAAAAACCCGCGTTTTGTGCCGTATCAAGGGATATCTTATGATTTCAACCGATATTTAGGCGATATGATAAACGTATTACTCTGGTTACCGCATCAACGTTACGTTACCACGATTGCGACCGCTACCGCATTTTTACACTATGGTATTATCAAATAAAGAAAACACGATGGTTTGCTGAGAGTAGTAGGCATACCGTTGGGCCAATCGGAATTCCATTGCGTTCAGCTGAAAATACAATCATAATTGTGTTTACTATACATGTGATTAAGCAACTTCACTCTAAAATAAGAAACATTGAATTTGTAAGATGAACTTACTAGTCTTATAAACGAGTGAATCAGTGTTGTAATTAGGCGTTCTGTTCTTGAAATCAGGAGCATCAGCGGCAAAATTGCTAGTGTAATAATTTAAACCAAGGAAATCAAAAGACCCTTTGAGCATCTCAGATTCCTCTTTTGAGAACTTAGGCAAGCGATTGCGCACCAAAGAGCGCATTGTACGTGGATAGTCACCATATGTTATAGGGTCCATATACCTAAAACCAAATGTTTCATTTTTCAAGCTCAAGGTGCTAATCAATAGGTAATTATTCATCTGTCTTAATGAATTTGCCCAGTACATTTTTCTATGTAAAAACAAATTGATGTTAAAGGATCAAACTCAATAGGACAGAAGCTATAAAACTTGGACTCGGGTACTAATGTCGGATACCAGTACGTGTCCAAGTTTCAGATACGTCTAAATATTCAAGTTTACGCCTTAAATGAAGTGTCTAGTACCATACCAATGACCGAGCACCAAGGATCGAACACGGTACGTGAAGCAAAATGAAGAGTTTGAGTAACATAGGACAAAAGGAGTAGGGAAAGGGAACACTAACCACTCACCAGCCAAACAAGAAGTCAAGAGCTCTTTCAGCTGCATTTTGGTCACTCATTGCTTCAGAAAAAGGAACTTGCCACACTGCATTCAAGACAATGCCGATTACACCTTTCTGAGATGCCTATTGATTGACTATGTTTATATTAGTTCAAATATATAGCAAGGGTTTAAATGTGTGCATTCAATATACATTCGGGTCTTATGAAACAAACCTGGTATTTTTGTCTATAAATTCGAACAGCTGCAGCGTGAGCTAGAAGCTGGTAATGGGCAACAAGATAAGGTACAGTGCCAAAATCAATTGTGCAATTCTCAGGGTTGGACTTGAGACATTGTTTTGATGAATAGACTGCCGTTGAATGATATTCTGTACTATAGCTATGTGGTTCATTAAGTGTAGTCCAATACTTCACCTTGTTACCGTATTCTTTAAAACATAGTTCAGCATAGTCACGGAAATCATTGCTGTTCATAAAAAACAATGACACTTAAGAGTATATCTATATATAGGAATAACCCTTTAGGAAATTACACAAACTAGTTAAGATGTATAGCATTTATATCTTAAAAATAGCTCATCAAATCTTCAACTTTTTTTTGAAGAAAAAGATTTTGGTATTACCCAATAAACAAAAAACGGAATACAAGGGAACTAGGACCCTAAGATTTCCGGCTTACCTCCCAATATTGCATTTGTATGAATACAAGCCCACCTTCTAGGAAGGGTTTCAAAGTGTCACTCTTCATGTGCAGGGGAGGTACGCGGGAAATATTCAACTTTAATTTGCTGATTAAGTTGATAGAAAATCTAATTTTGTATGAAACTTCCATTAAAAAAAATTTAAAAATTCAAACTAAAAATTTGCATAAAAAAATCCAATATAATTTGTCAAAGCAACTAAAAAAGGATTTTCCATGAACTTTCAAAACAAAATAATGACCATGTACATATCAAATTGACTTACATTATGTAAGGGGTGCTAAAACCACCATATTCATCTTGGAGTGCCTGAGGAAGATCCCAATGGAAAATAGTGATAGATGGTTGTATTCCTGTCATCATTTATGCATATGCCAAGAGAACATTTACAATATTGAAGAAGATAAAGCAATGCAAATGCTTCTTTGTATCTTAATATATGCAACATTGTCACTCGATTATGAGAGGAAAATGGTGCTAGTACTTAGATTTATTAGAGTAATTATATAAAGGGATAGGTAGAAGTGCAAAGAATCTTAACCATTTGCCAAAAGCTCATCAATAAGGTTGTGGTAATACTTTATTCCTTCTTTGTTCACACCTTTGCTTACTTTTCCATCTGAAATTTATGAAGTGGCCAAGAAGCTTGATCAATGACAATTCATAATGTCAAATTTATACCGAGATGTAAAGTTTCATAGCAGAGAACTTTTATGGTGCTCATTGTTGAAATCAACCACTACAATAAAATAAATAAAAGATCGTATATCAAGCTTTAATATCAAGTTTGATATTGATGATGATTACTTTAAAGTGAATATTAGTTTCTATCAATAAATTCAAGTTCTAAGAGTTATCTTCAAAATTGAAAATATTATTTACATAAAAAAACCGTTAATATATAGCAAGAAAAATAGACTGTTGGGATTTTATACAAAACAAATGAACAATTTAGCTTAAATTGTAATTATTGGCACTAAAAACTAACAACAGTAGAATCCCCTTCATATAATTCTCTAATGAAAATGTAAATTTGGTAAATTTAGCCTTTTGTCTTCTAAATTGGTATATTTGCAAGATGCCACCTTTTAATTAGGTACATTGTGGTTCATTCATGTGCAGAATTAGGTTGTTTGCAATTGTAAGTGGAAAGAAGAAAGATATTGCACATACAAGGTAGTAATCTAGACCAAGAAATTGAGAACCTGTAAGCATCTAATCCCATTTCCTTCATAATCTTCACATCTTCCTACAAAATGACAGGTCAGAGTGGCAACAATTCTATGTAGATAAGTTAAACAATAATTTCTAGATAATTTTAGATGACTAATAAGTTGTTAATAAGGTGAATCTCTCTTGATATTTTACTTATCTTAAAGATAATTAGTTTAAATAAAGACAAATTAAATCAAATAACTGAATAAGTCATATAAAAAAGGATCTTAAAATGTAATAATACTAAAACAATATACCATTACCCCAACCAATTCAATTGAGTAGCTCCCACTAAGGTGGGGTTTGGGGGTCGAATGCACACAACCATACCCTTGTTACTTGTTAGTGATAGCAAAAGAAATTATTGTCAATTGACCCTTGGTAGCAAATATCATCACCAACTTCACATAAATAAGAAACGCATATAATTTTATGAGTCATTTTAATATAGTCCATTATAATTCGTAAATAAATAATTATAAATCTGTGGCTCTATTGAAATAAGGACATGATGATAGTGTGCTTTAATTTTTAAAGTTCAAGAGATCTTAAATACACTCCAAAAATAGAGTTTGTTACAACAATGGAAAAGAGTTTAAACATCAAGTTTCAATGAGCATATGATACCACACCTTGTAACGATTGTATGAATCAGTTGCCACATCCCCATTACTTCCATCAGGTATCATTTCTACAAAAAAGATCACCATGATATCTTTAAAAAAGCATTTCATATATATCATATACAGACATTAATATTTGATACATATAAAAGCTTGATTAGACACTAATTCGATAGAGAGTTGACCATATTTGAATCAATTTCACAAAAATTGAAATTCTTTTTAGTTTTGCACTAAGATATTGAGTTAGAACATACTATTTCAAGTTGTGAACTTAAAATCTCTTTTTAGCCAAGAATTATAAAAAGTACTTGTTAAATTTTCAAAAATCACATTATGTCTAATAGATATTTTTAAGCGATATGCAAAAATTGAAAATCTTAACCTCTTGAATTATATCCAATCAATCAAGCTGAAACCAACCAAACTAAACATTTCTAATCATATAAATTATAGAAGTATTCACCACCTCCAATAAAAAATAGATGAAACTTCTACCATTTGTGGAATTTCGAAAACAAATGAATGAATTTGCATACCCTAACAGTAAGAGCATAAATCTCTATTCACATCAACATTGGCACGACATTGTAAAAAGTGCAATTAAATGCACTTATTTATATCATTTTATACTCCTTAATGATGGTCCTTGTTAGTAATTTCGTACTTATTTTGAAGATTTATGCTATTTTACCTACTTTGGTTATTCATGTTGATTTTGAGCGATTTTTATTGTTTTAACCATAATTCTTATGGTTTAAATGATGTTGGAGTTTACTATGGGGATTTTAGCTTGGTTGAAGATGTTTTACAAAGAAAATGAATAAAAGAGCAGAAAAGTATTTATAATGCGAAAGTTTTGAGGAGAAATTTGATACATGTACACTCTTTTGTTCATAACTTTTGATAGGAAGATCGTATATGCAAGGTACGGCATTGGAAATTAGACGTCAATAACTTTACAACGATATATTATATGTCGCTTTCCAATACTCGAGCAAGAAATGACGGGCATTTAAAGTTCTCCAGCCAATGGCAAAGCGACGAGTCGCTGCCAAAAAGCTAGGACTTACTGCATACTCTCTGGATTGTTTCTAAAATATTTTGCACACCTCTTGGCTGTTGTTACTTTTATTTTATTTTATTATTTTATTATTTTAAATTATAATTTTAGGTTTATTTGGGAAGAGTATTTTCCAAGTTTTCTAAAGTGCAGATAGGAATTAGGTTTTTCATTACCCTAGTTTTAGTTTTTTCTTAGTTTTCAGTTCTTTAGTTATTTTACTCAGTTTTTATTTTCGTTGTTACTTTCAATTCCTTATGCAATTCAAAATTCAGTTTCAATTCAATTTATAATTTCTTTTTATCTTGCTCTTTATTTAATTATTTAATTGTCTTCTTTATTTATTTCCATGATGTTTAGTATCATAATTAAGGTTTTATTTATTGTCTTTTTGTTATTCACCATGATTAGTGAGCAAATTTCCTTTCTAGAATTGAGGGATTGATCCTAATTTTTTGTATGGAATGATATTATGCGATAGGTATGAAATTTGAATCTAGGATTGAATCTATGTTTAATGAATCTTTGTTTAAATATCTTTATTAACCTTTTCAATAAAACGGAAGTTTGAGATTTGGATTAATTTAGGATTGAGGAATATTAGGTTAAATTCATACTAGTTTAACCGATAAAATGAAAGTTTGAGGATTAAAATTACTGATGTCTCAAAAAGATATTAATCAATATAGCGGAAGCTTGAGATTAATTAAAATGCTTATAATCATATTAAAGATTCGATTTCATATAATTAGGAGAATAATTGATTTTCATGCTAGAATTAGGTAATTCCTAATAACCTAGACTTTCTTTAATATTATTTTCACATCAAATCATCGTTCTTGCTTTATTCATTCATCATAATTGCACATTTTAACTATGTGTCATAGTAGAAATAGAATTAACACCAATCATGTTTGTTTGTTTTGTATCTCGTGATTATAAATTAGAAAAATTCATTAACTGGCTTCCCAAAGTTTGACCCGTATAGTTACACATACACTGTGTAGCTTGCGATTAAATAAAATTTCACATCACATTGCCTTTTTTCTTATGTAACATTTATTTTGAAATAAAGGTAATATCATTATAATATCCATAAGACCAATTGATACTCGATATCTCTTTGATTTTTATATTTAATTTGCATTTTTGATTTTGTTACATTTCTATTTTAAGTTGTGATCTCACACTTTCTTTCACAAATCTCATCCACAAACTAATTCTTTCTCTTTATTGCAACTAGTTGTTTTAAGAACCAAATCATCCTTAGTAGAAAATGCTCCTCCATTAGACCAATCAATAAAAGCTTGAAAAAGTTAAATTTGCAAAAATTAGCCAAGCGAAAGTTGGTTGAGTTGACATGTTCAAAAGTAAAATTGATACATAAAGGAGATTACTTTTACATGAAAAGTGGCTAAATATATAGTGTGCATTGCATATATGAGATAGATACAAAAAGGGAGCAAATACATTGCTTGAACGAGCCACCAAGGTGCTTGAACAAGCCACCAAATGCTATTGCTTAAACGAGCAAAAGTGTCAAGGCCTCCGGTTTAGCACTTCCCATCCGTGAATACATTGGGAACGCTTAGTGTTGATTCCTTAGACTTTTAGGCCTATAAGGAAGGCTCCAAAGAAAAGAAAGAGCATTGGAAGAGGCAAGCAGACTCATCTTGGTTGTTTGAACCATTTAGAGGAGTGAGAGAGCTTGTATTTGAGAAAACTTCATTTGAAGGCGTTTGAGTTAGAGCATGCGTTTGTAAGTGATTGTTTAATGTAATTGTTAAATTATCATTAAGAATTTCAAAAGAGGGTACCTTAAGGTACCCATAAACCACTCGTCTTCGTGTCTTCTTTATCATTGTTTGTTTTATGTGTTTTGGCTTTGTTTCTTCTTCCTTTCCGTCTATTTCTTTACTTTGTGAGTCCAATTACACAACACATCCATTGATTTTATTCATCCAAAAATATTTTATCTTGTTCCGTCAAAACAAATTAACAAACTAATATTTACTATAACAATATCAAACAGAGAAAAGACTATATCAACAATAAAAGTGTCACTCATAGCTAAACTTAAAGAGAAGGGGAAAGCACCAGGAAATTTGTGGGTGAAAGTATCCCATATACTTGGCCCTTTTCCATCTTGTAAAGCTGCTCCCTCGTTCTGCACCAAAACCACACATCATTATAACAGAAAATTATTGATGCTCACTTCATTTTTCAAAGATCTCCCCGTTTAGATGAATAGGCTCTCATTATTATTGGTCAAACGAGATTATTAAAACATTCGTAATGATCCATCCTTTTATTACTTTTCAATTTACTTACAAAAACCTAATAATGAACCATTTTAATTCAAATGTGCTTATTCCAATCAGATAGTCTAAGTAAACTTCAATCATTTAAATTTTTCTAGCATGAATGAAACAAAACACCAAAAACCCAAATATTACTCCATTTAATTGAATAAGCTCTCACTAAACTTGGTCTAATGACACAGTCAAAACATTCGTTCCGACTTCCGATTATAATCTAATGTGAACACTACAAAACCTAATAATGTTCTATGTTAACTAAAATGTAAATAGTCAATAAGATAATCTAATTGTAATCTCAAGTGAAGCTCAATTAATCAGTAAATCTTTAGCGATTAGGGCAAAAAATTATAGCAAAATGAGAAAGGGGTAATCAAGATTGAGGGGCGGACCTGATAAGCAGAAGAAGCTGAACCAAAAACAAAATCTGGGGGAAAACTGCTACGATTCAGAATGCTAACCCCATACTTAGGATCAATAATGATGCTTTGATTATGACTAATGATAGTAAAAATAGTAGTAAAGAAAATGAAGCTTCCGACAATGAAGATAATAACTAAGAAGCAGATCAACAGTAAACGTAGAACATTTAATGGTTGATCTTTTTTGTTTAACAAGTTTGTGGAATCCATGAAAAAGGAAATATTGAAAAGTAAGTGTGATGAATTTGACAATGAATGAATTTTCGTGTTGTTTGATTAACCCAGATGAGATGAACGGCTAAGTTGCACTAAAACGGACACGGACACGACACGGATATGGAAAAACGCCAACTTAAAAATGGCGGACACGGGGATACGAAAATGGTATTATAATAAATATATCAAATTAAAGATAATTTTACAATCTTTCATTTGATATATGTAAATAAACACTTTAAAAACATAAAACTCACATAAAATGCAAATAAGTACCAAATAAACAACAAGAGTATTTAAAAATAGTCATAAAAACCCCTACTCCACTCTTGGCCGTTCCATATGCACCTCTCATACCTATAATCAAATATTCAATTTCCCATCATCAAATTAAACCTAGATCTAAAAATATTTAGACTCTAATCAAACTAAAAACAGAAGAACACTTGAAAAAGAAAGCCTAGGGTTTGATGACTAACAAGAGAAGACGAGAGTGGCAGCAGCCTCGAGGAAGCCAAAGAAAAGAGCAGTTTCATCGCCATTAAAGACTGCAGTAGACATGATTAAATTGCTTGGATCTGGAATAGAGAAGGTACAACAATGGCTTCAATAGGTGGATAATTGGAGTTGATTTGTTGTTCGATTCGAAAACCCACAGGGCAGCAGCAGTGCAGCACCGAGTTCGAGTGTTCGTCTGTAATGGAGGAGCAGCCGGCGATGGCGTGGTGCAGGAGTGCGGCAGCGACAGTGGAGCGGGAATTCGAGTGTACTACTGTACTGTTCATCTGTTTTCGATTTTTTTTTTTAAAAAAAAGAAAACACGTGTCCTTGTCGTGTCCCTTCCGTGTCCTTGCCGTGTCCACGTGTCCGGAAAAATATTAAAATATTGGACACTTCATTTGGCGTGTCGGACACGGATTTTCGCGTGTCCGTCGCATGTCCATCGCGTGTCCGTGTCCGACACATGTCCGACACGCGACACGTGTGTCAAGTGGCGTGTCCGTGTTTCCTAGATGAACGGAGGGGGGGATTACAATGAGTTTCACATGAAAAGTGTTTACTAAATTGTGAAAATATGGGGTGTTTGATTCTTAGTTTTTGGGTTAGTTTTTAGATTTTGACTTCTGTTAGTCAAATATGTAAAAAAAAGTGTTTGGTAAATAACTTTTAAAATAATTGAAAAGTCGGTTTTTAAGCCAAAATGAGAAAGCTACTCCAGCTAGATTTTTTGGTTGACTTTTGTCTTGTTTGCCCACTTTTTCTCTAATAAACAGCCAAAAGCCAATACTTAAATTTACCAAACATCTCCACGAACAGTTAGCTTAGCTAACTTAAAAAGTAACAAAAATAGCCAGCATTTCGAACTGATCAAACAAATCAACTAAAAAAGCCAACAGCCAATAGCCAAACATCCCCATAGTAATGGAAAATTAGTTATATTTTGGTATGAATATCTCTTGACAAGTTTAATAGTAATGATTATACTCCTTCAACAATCTCACTTTTTTTCACAAAATTCATTCCAATTCATTACCATTTGAATGTGTGGTATTAAGTGGTATTGAAAATTTATGAAGAAAAATCTTTTTTATAATCAAACTTTCATTATCATGGGAATGACATGATACATATTATGAAAATTTGCAATACAAATAATTCTCATTCCCACCAATTAGTACTGATTAGCAAATGGGTCGTAGAAGTTTTTGTAATTAGTTTATTAATTTAATTTTTGTTGTAAATTTGTATACTCCATCCGTTTTTAAAGTTGTTCTTATTTATCATTTTTTGTCGCTCTATTTGTTCCTTAAAATTTTTTTTACTTATATTATAAATTTTGAACATATGTAACTTCGTTGATTCTATTTTAATATTTTTGTAATGCTTATACTCTTTATATATTTTCCACTACCTTCATTTTTACATTTTTATATTACTTATAATCATCTCATGTTTCCTACTAACTTTATTTATTCATTTTTTGGATAGTTGTGGTTTTCATATTTTTTTTCCACGAACTTTGTTTTAATATTTTTTTCAATATGTATGGTCTCCACTTTTCATCCACTAAATTTATTATTCAATAAAATAATATGTATATTTATACCATCTAAAATATTTTATTTTTCTTAATTCCCGCTAATATTCCTAGTGGGCACAATTTTAAGAAACAGAGAGTATTGTTAGTAGTATAGAAATTTGTACAATACACGACGTTTGTTAGAATGGAAATAGATGTTAATATAACTTTTAAGGAAATATGAAATTACATAATATCATTATAATATTATAGTTCTAATAAATTTTTTATAACAACATAATGATTGCACAATTAAATAAATAATATATTTTGTCCAAATGTAGCTATTTTTAAAAGAAACATTTTAAAATTTTGTGCGCAGAATTTGACATGTTTGCCAAAACTATTGTTTGCGTAATCCATAAAAAATCTTACACCTATTTAGTTTATTAATATGTATGATATTGAAGTTTTTTAAATCGGATAAAAAAGTTTATATTATAAAAGATACGCATTGCTATATTTTACATTTAAATCAAGCATTGCTATAAAAAGTTTATAAAAATATTTTAATTAGTTATACATATTTAATACAATATAATCTTTTGAAAGCTTACTTTTAATACTTAAAACTATAACTAATGTAATAAATCTTTTTAAATGTCACACAATCACATTTTAACCTATAAAAATGTTCTATTTAACAAAGCTATGTAAAGTTGTCATTTGAAATATTCTTTTTTTATTATATTGTATGATATGATGTGGTTATGGACTATATGATTAATGAAAAGCAGATAATTGACATATTATAAGGATTTTCTAGAAAATGTTGTGAAAGTGTTGGTTTTCAGAATGCCATATATGGTATCTTGGATGACGATTGTACAATGACTTTTGTTGTTTTTTCGAAAGAAGGTACAATTTATTTTAGAGTAGGGCGAAGTTCCGTGAAATTTTTAATACCCTAAAAAAGTATTGTTAAAAGAGTTGTGTTGCTCTCATAACAAATTTCCAATTGGGGACTGATGATGTGAGAAAATATAAGCAAGACAAATGTGAACAATACGTTCAACTGTTTTTGCATAAGAGGGAATAATCTCATAGTGATAACTGAAAATTGTTAGAAGTTGAGAATGTGCCTCAAGCACACTGATTCCAATTAGATTTCTGACTCTTACTCTATTCGCTCTTCCTTGCATGCAGATTCATGCGACTAAAATTTATCTTGTTAAGATAGGCGTATCTATATTTGTATTATTTAGTGTCCGTTGTCTTGGGAAAGAATCAAGAAATAGAGTGAATAACTGGATGTAGGTGTGTGAGCATGGAGTGCTGAACAAAATTTAGCTAAAAAGGCTATTGACTTTCTACAACCCCTTTACCAATTTGAAGTAATGTTAGCTATTGCCTATAGTAATATAAAAGCATTTAGGTTTTTTTTTTTCTTTCATGCAAAGAGAAAGTTACTTAATCAAAATAGAAAGAATAATTGGTATCTAGCACTTGCTTTGAACCTTACTTCTTGCCAGAGGCGTCTGTTATTCAAGAAACGATAAATCTTACGTTAATCGTTTATTTGATGCCCCACCAACTCTAAAGAAGTGGAAAGTAAATAAACTATCTATTATTATGTGTAGTCATAGAGTATATTGATGAACTCAATGATGCTTGAATTGAAGGACAAAGCTTTATAGTTGTAGAAAATAGAGTATTATTATTAATATTATTATTGTTTCTGTAGGAAACTAAACAATCAACACTCTTAGCACATATACTAAGAGCGTCTTTTAAGTTCATAGAGGGGTATGAACTGTTAGTGGGGTTTCGAGTTGCTATATCGAACGTCTTGAACTTGTCCTACACAAATGAGCAAACGAGGGATGGAGAGGGGTGCTTCGGGGGACCCCCTCCGGTGAAAAGTCAGTATGCATTTAGGAAAGGTTGCCTAACCTTTCTTGTAGAGTGCACAAAGGCCTTCAGCTCTAGAGAAGAAGACGTAGGGCTTGTTTGTGGATACAAGATCCTTTGTGGGAATGCTGAATAATAGGTTAAGATTGCTTGAATGCTTAGAAAATCTCAAATGCTAAGAGTTAACATACCTTTCTTAGTGCATGACACTGTATATATATAACAGTGAGTATAGAGGGAGGTTTCCAAAATCCTAATGGCATATCAGACATTTTACCTTGAATGAATATTTCTTGGGATCGTTGAAAAGGTATAGAATGTTCTCTGATTATATGTGTCGCTCACTGATAGGTTGTGACTAGCTTCACAGCTGTCTTTTCGTTTTATTTTGGTGAATGTGATGGTAAAATACGAGGTAGGTAGTGGTGTCTTGCTTTATACAAGTATGGCAGCTTTTATCACATGATTACAGTTGTCATTTGACACGTCATCATAGTTGTTATATTCTCCTCAGGGTGGTGTGCCTTTATCTTTAGTATGATCTTCTCAAGGTTACTCCATCACTCTTGTGAATCCTGTTACCTTGATGTCTTTATCTATGACTGTCTTAAACTTTCAAGGGATCGTTGTGTCTTTCTCAGGAAGCTATGAACTTTGAAGAAATTTTGACTATTCTCTCTTTCTTCTGCCCAAGAGAGCAATTTTTCCTTCCTGAAGGGGTCTAAGGGGTGAGTATTACTTCTATAAGGTTGACATTACCACGTACCAAAATGCTTGGACCCAGGCCCAGGCATGTACATTTATTATTATTATTATTATTATTATTATTATTGTTATTGTTATTCAACATGTCTACTTTGTGTTAGCAAATGCATTATGTATCTAGGATTTAGTATACTATGTATTTGACGTGTTCAAAAAATATAGGGCTACTAGCTCATCATGTGAACTGAAGGTATTACATAAGAGAGTAAGCTAATTCTCGTTTGAGTATGTCCTTGCTCGCCTTATTAGAAAGGATGCTCACCCATGTATTTGTGGTAGTGCAACATTATGCTTGTTCAAGCCACTGTTGGGTAGCTCTTTAATCCAATATATTGAACAATGTGCACTATAATGTTCAACGTAAAATTAAATAATCACACACCTCTCCCCATGATTTGGCATTTACATTTCCAGATATTTTGACCAAACAAAGTCAAACAAAGGTAGAAAGTTGAAGACGCATCTTTCTCATTCGAGCAAGTGTGTGCTCGTTTGTGCAAAAGACTCCTCATTTGGGCCGTCCTCCTCTTGTGAGTAGCCCGAATGTTCATGTGCTAATTCTTTAGTATCATGTTTTTTCTTTTTGATACTTGAAGGTTACTGTCTTGTCCCATTTTTTACTTTTCGTCACTATTCACCAATTTCTCTTAATTTGTATTTTATTTTTAATTTATAAGTTAAAATATAGTAAAGTAAAGTCTTATTTTATTCGTCTTAATACAAGGATTATTAATTATCAAATTTTAATAATTTTTAATTAAGCATAATTAAAAATATTAAGAATCAAAATATTACCTCGACAAGTGCGAAAAGTAATGTGACAAGTAAAATGAATAGGATGGAGTATTATAAGTTGGGGATTATGTAGTTGAGGAATCATTTGATGATCATCGTTAATTCCAACTTATTTCTAGTGTTTTAATTTGATTTTCTAAGTGTTGAAAAAATACCAATAAAAGAGTAATTCTAACTATGAAAATCTACACCATTTTTAGATCAATACATTGAGCATATTTGCTTTCCTATTTTAACAATTCAAGTTGAGGATGGTTTTAACATCACACTTTCAAGTGAGTACATACTTTGTGAAGGTTAATGAGATAATCTTACAGAAGTGAAACTTCTATTTTGTATCTTTTGATACACCGAAAATCTCTTTCTTACAATAACTTTATTTCATAACGTATTAATCAAATTTAAAAGTATTTTCAAATCATTTTTCTCTACTAAAGTGTTGTCATATATCCAACAATTACTATTATCACCACTAAGCAAGATAACTATAGTGAGTCACAAAATTATTATGTTTCCATAATAAAAATAATAAGAATAATTTGTAATTTACACCTTTAAAATTTAGTACTTTTGTGAATTACAATCTCAATATTTATTTTTTGCGAATTACAGCAATTAAAGTATTAAAGTTTACAAGTTCAAGCAAAACACAAAACTCCGACTACTTAACCTAAAATTGCGACCATCGAAATAGTCGGAATTATGTGTTTTGGTCTGAACCTGTAAACTTTGATGCTTTCATGATTGTAATTCGCAAAACAAAAACATTAAAATTGTACTTCACAAAAATGCTAAATTTTAAGATTGCAATTCGAAAAAATAGAATATAAATCATGGTGCTCCATTTATTTCTCTTCATTTAATTACTAGTACATTTCAAATGGTGACATCTATCTACTATAATCTATTGGAAAACATTAACATCCTTAAATGTTCCAATTTAAAACCTTTAATAAGGAATTGAACAAAGAAAATCAAGACAATCATTTTCCAATAAATGCAAACCTAATACATGACTGATGACACACTATTAGATAAGATGCTGATAGGGGCAACATTCCTGGATCTTGCAAAATTTGAAAAATATATGGCATACCAAATTATTGGATGAAGGACCGGGCCATGTGCCCATGTAATACGGATTACGGAACTTCCATTGATCTACAATGACATGCTTCCCATGATTTCCATGGCAATTTATAAAAATATTATCAATTATTGAAAAATACAAATCATGGGCTCTCTTATAGGAAGAAAATCATAAAAAAAATCATTTACTCCCATCAATTTTGTTCATAATTTTTATCATTTTGAATATATCATCGAAATATACTACGAGACACCTCTACTCATCCGTCAAAGAAATAGCGCGAATATATTTTTCTAAGGAATTAAATGTTGAGCTTCTCACTTATTATACACGGAACTTATTTGGTATTTCAAACTTATAGTAGCAAATATTATAATAAGTGAGTTTAATAGTTTTAAAATTAACATTAAAATCATCATCAAATATTACCGAATTTGTCAATTTATTCATAATAAGGTAAAGACCAAAGAGATTAACTTTTCGTAGTAGATTTACATTGAATTTTTGCCATAAATAAAAAGAATGAATATATAGATCTTGAAAAATGTCAAAATCTAGTTGTTAAAGTGAGAAAGTAAAAATATTATGCGAAAAAAATAGTTTTTATTTCCCTACAGTCTAATCAATATAAAAAAGTCAGACTTATAACTTATTATATACTTCCTCCGTTTTATAATACTTGCTACTGAGTGTGACATTTATGTTGGAAAATATTACTATTAATATTAAATATTATGAAATGAAAAAAATATATCCGTTCAAATTGATTGAATCGCGTCAATATGATGTATACTACTTTGAGCTTGAGATACTCTTTTCATTTTTTCATATATCCTGTTATACTTTAATTTACTCGTTCAAATTAATTGAATGGTGTCAATATGATTGTATACTAATTTGAGCTTAAGGCAATCTTTCCATTTTTTTCACATAATAATTGGGTTCGATGCAGTAATCTCGTTATATTTTTCCGTCATACATAGCAATTAGCAAATATACAAAATGTTTATACGTCCAAAGAATTAAATGGATCAAGTGCCCCTATTATAATCTACATGTTGGTTAATGGTAACTCAAACTAACAAGCACCATTGAAGAAAATAAATATGAGTCAAAAAGGTAGTCCACGGGGCGCGGAGCAGCTGCTGTCCAGGTCTGCGGGGCGCGGAGTGCGTTTTGTTGCTATTTCGCGGCTCGCTTAGTTGTACACGGCTTGCGAAATGGCGGTTTCTTTTCACGAGAGGTGTCATTCGGAACAGTTACTTTGTGTTTATTATGTAATAATTTTCTTTTATTGGGCATTAGTATATAAACTCCCATTTTAGGGGTTAATACATGATGATTCACAAATTGAGAGGCACAAGAGAGCCATTATAATTTGTGAGTGTGATTGTAATTTATCTTGTAAATTCTTTGCGATCATAGTGAAATTATTTAATCTCGGTGTCGGTGGATGTAGCTATCACATTGATAGTGAACCACGTTAAATCTCTTGTGTCATTTTCTTATTGTTTGCATTGAATTTCTTATTGTTTCATTATTGTTCATTGACGTTGCTTCTCACTACACTCATTATCCCTAAAAATGTGGCACTTCTATACTATTTTGGAAAATTGAAATGACAAAGAAAATATACTTTATGAACATTATAATATTTTAAAGATGACTTAATTTTGAGAAACCCATTATGATGGATTATATAACATATCTCGGTACTATATTCAGAGCGGCTATTAGGGGGAGCAGTATGAGCTACCGCTCAGGGCCCCGATTTATAGAGGGCCTTATATTTTTGCTATATGATTAAAATTAAAATGAGGGCTTTTGTGTATTATGTAGCAAAATTTAATGGATAGGGAGAGTATTAAAATTTAATGTATTCATATTCCATCTATTTTTTAAAAGATAATTATATAAAGTGGTTAATAAATTGGTATTATCAGCTTGTATTGAATGATTAAAATATAGTACTATAAATTATTGTAGATGAGCAATATAATAACTCTTGATAATTTTTAATTTACTATTTTTATTATTAATTCAATTAAGATAAGTGATAATATATGGTGGTTTAAACTTTACTCTTAAAAGGAATGACTATTTGAATTTATGATTAGTAGTTGTTGGTTCCATGTAATTATAAAATTTAGCAATTTTTTAATATATTAATAAAAAAAAATTGCACTTTAAAATATCGGAGACGACTCTGATTATATTTATCAGCATAAGTTTTTCTTGAGTTGATTTTTTAACATGGCATCAAAGCCAATGTTAAAGAAAGGTCTAAGATTCGAATCTCGTCCATTTCTCAAATTCAAGTGAAATGTTAAGCACCATGTATGAAAAAAGTATGTGCTGTATACTTGCATCCATGTACTTCTTACCAAAAATGCTCATACGAGAAGACGTGGTATAGAATATAATACTCCCTTGGCTCCATTCCATTGAAAATGTCTCATTTACTTTTTGACACTTTTTACTTATTACTTTTAATTTGTATTTTACTCTTAATCTATAAATTAATTAAACATAGTCAAATGAGTTCTTGTTTGATTCATCTTAATGCAGAGATTATTAATATACACTTTTTATAATATTTCGTTATGTATAATAAGAGATATTAAGCATTAAATAAGTGTACTTGATAATGTAAAAAAGTAAATGTAACATTTTGAGTGGAATGGAGGTAGTATATATTTTGGTCCTGCAACTACCAAAAATGCACATGCAAGAAATACATACATAACGATGGTCATGGATTGGGTCAACCGAACTCGGACCCAAATCATTAATTTTTGGTGTGCCCATACTCAAACTCAAACATTTAGGGTCTGAAAATTTTAGACCCGAATCTAGACCTATCCAGTTTGATGGGTTTAGGGTCTTAAATGAGTCTTGATTTTTACTTATACTTAAACGTTTTTTTTACATTTTTAATGGTTTATTTATCATTAGAAACAAAATGGGTCTATGAGTTTTATATAAGTTTAAATTGAGACCAAATAAATATAAAAAAGGTTTGGAACGAACTTAAAATTGTTTAGAGCGAATTTGATAGGTTTGGGATGGTTTAGTGGGTCTGAATCTTAAATGAGTCTCAATACGGAGTCCGAATCATGTCTGGGTCTGAAGACTCTAGACTCATACTCAGACGCATGCTCATTTATTTTTTTGAACCCAAATCTAGATCTGAATCCATTGTATCTTAAAAAAACTTAAATCCGTACCTTGAAAATAAAGGCGAATCTAAGACGAATTCAATAAAATCTCAAACGCATTATGATCCCTGTAGCCCATACATACACTACAATAAACAAAGGAGGTAAAAAATTGAACATTTCAACCCGCATCCCAAAAACCTAAAAAAAAAAAATTAAAAATTCATGATCACCAAGTTTCTTAATATTACTTCATAAGAGATAAGATGACACGGATCATAATTTCAATTTATTCAAACTACATCATAAAATACAAAAGCACAAAAAGCCAGCAAAGTACACAAGTAGGGAAAATGGGTCATAGTGTTTCTGTCTTTTAACATAACATTATCTAATCATCCTACTCGCATGGGTTATACAATCAATTCTTCCTAGCTGTCTGCTTACTGTGATTAGTGATACCCAGTTAATCACTATTGTTCCCCCTTAATATTTAATTATTATTATTAATAATTTTCTCTTTCTTTCTTAATTTTTTTTTTTTTTTAAAATTTTGATTAAGCTTCTTTTGGGGATTATTGTTTTGGTTGACACACGCTTTTGCTCCGCTAGTAGTTAGCTCAACCCATGTGAAATTGACAAATTGTGAGACCACCCTTTTTAGAACTCAAACATTCCCCTACAATCTTTTACATACCTTATTTTCAAACCTAATTCAATTTCATTATTAATTTATCATCCACAAGGACCACAATCAAACTACAAACTTTGTATCCTTTTAAATTAAATTTCACTTTCTAGTTTAGATTATGTTAAGACTAGCTAGTTATTTTATGTATTAACTTAATTTTGTTATTTTCATTAAGTCTTTTATTATAGTAGTTAGTTAGTCTATTGTTTAGTTGGCTTCTGTTTTATCCTTCCTTTCTATATATATATATATATAGGACCTTATTCTCTTCATAATAAATATTATTGAGTAATAAAACAAGAAATCTATTTTTTCTTCTTCTAGTCTTTCCTTTCGTTTCACAGGAGCAAGAGACTCTTGTTTTCTTTCCCTCTTTACCTGTAAAGTTTACAGATTAAGGGGTATAACTTATCGGACAATTTTGATTTATGTCTATACAAACAGATAATTGAATGGTCAAACTAATTACTAGTGTTTGATAAATTAACTTGTTAAAACGACTTTTCAAGATAAATTTATGTTAACAACATATTCAAAATCAACTAGCCAAATCTACTTTAATTAGCTAACAGATAAACACTATTAACTATTTTCTAAACACCTATTGAATTTTCTATTTTTAGCTTCTTGTTTGTAAAGAAGTCTTTTTCTTAGTCCTTATCTTAAAATAAAAAAGAAAAGGGTACAAATTTTGTATCCACCTTTGAGCCAATATTAAAGAAACAAAATCAAATTACAAAGTCACTTTTCCTCCTTAACAAAATTGAATTGAAGTATATTTTATCCAATAATAAAACTTCAAAAAAACATTCATTGTTAATGAATGGTGTCTGGTTTATCAAGTCTTTTACTCTATACATGTGAAATAAACATTTGTTTTCTTATCTTAACCTATTATTTCTTCCCTCAAACAAACAGGGCCTTTGAACCATATTCCATTAGCCCAATTAAGCTATTCTTGCATCTCACCCCAAATTTTCTGGGTTATAGTCTAGAGAAAGAAAGAAGAGAGGGAAAGAGTTGCAGAAGAAAAAAAATGACAATTTTAAGTGGTTTAGGGGTATTATTAAGTGTAGTATTTGGTTGTTTATTATTAGCATTAGTTGGAGAGCTTTACTATCTGCTATGGTGGAAGAAACTTAAGATAGTTAAAACACCAAATAACAGAATTCAAGAAGATTACAGCCATCATGCAAAGGAAATGTTTTATTTATTTTGTTGGGATAAACCCACAACAATTATGAACAATGCAAATTCAAGCAACACAAATGGGTCAAATAACCCAGATAGAAATGAAGATGACCCAGATTTAGAAATGGGTTTAGACGCAAGAAGGGATCTTCTGTGGAAGGCCTTAGGAGAAGAAGGTGTGGATGCAGATATGATGAAATTAGCAGGACACCCAAGATTGTTGTTTACAATCAATGAAGAAACAAAGGAAGATTTGGAATCTGAGGATGGAAAAACAAGGGTTGATAAGAGATCAAGAAGCAGGAGTCTTGGTGATCTTATTATGGCACTTGAAACACATACACCTTATCTTAGTCCTCTTCCTTCACCTTCAAATAATATTAATTTGAAGGTTATTTCTTCTGATTTGGTAAGAAATAATAATAATAATAATAATAATAATAATAATAATAATAATAATAATAATAATAATAATAATAACAATTATAATTATAATAACCCTTTGTTTGAATTATCTGTTGAAGCTGAACTTAGTAGGTTGAGGTCTTCTCCTCCACCAAAGTTTAAGTTTTTAAGAGATGCTGACGAGAAATTGTATAGGAGATTGATAGAAGAAGCTCAGAAAAGTGGGATTTTTCAGGAAGTTATTTTGGAGAACCCAGAATAAAAATTAAAAAAAAGGGTTTTTTTTTTATGGAAAATAACATTGGAGGGAAGCATGTGTGATCAGAATCCGC
>NC_080051.1:17578458-17615958 GCF_026212465.1 Amaranthus tricolor | reverse complement strand
TATTGTATAAATGCTCATCAGGAGTATTATATAACTAATATTCAAAATAGGTGAGTGATAACCGAGTTTCTAGCATGCACGTTGTTAATACTAAGAACCAAGTTATACAAACAATATTTATAATCACCCTGATACTACTACAATGAGTGTAATGGTAAGTCGGGGGTCGAACCACAAGGACAAGAGATGCTAGACTAAAGACTTGGTGTGGGAAGATTATATGGAAGGTTGGTTGGTGAGTGAACTTAACTAGTAACAAGAATAAAAAGCGAAACTCAACAATGAAAGACAAGCGGGGAGTAGACTATGTCCACCCTAGGATGGTCTATTGGAAATAAAGATAAGCTAGGACAAGGGAGTTCGAATGATAATCAATCAAGGCACTCTAGGTACCGAGAGGAAGTTGGTAACCCTATAAGCCACGCGAACAACCTATAATCGCCCTATGTCTCTCTAGGAGGGGCAGGACAAGATTCGAATCGAATATCTATCAACAACCATCATCAACCTCAACCCTAATCCTAAACATTGAAGACAAGACCAAACCTAGGGTTTCTCTAACCTAAAACCCATATGGAAACTACTCTAACATACTAGAGACAAAAGCAATGAACAAAGAAAGCATTAAAGGAATTGAAGAACATGAAAGCATTAAATCTAAACTAAGAAAGCATTAAGTGAAAGTATTAAAGAAAAGCAGTAGAAAGAAGCAATAGAGGAAAGCAATAAAGACATCAAAGCATTAAAGAAATAAACTTACATAAATGAAGTGACATGAAAGTAGATGAAAGCATAAATGAAGAACTACAAATCCATATTATGGCAAAAACTAGAGAAAGCATTAAAGGGTTTGATGTTCTAAAATGAGGCACTAAGGCACTCAAACTAGGCATGTGGTTTATTCAGATACAAGGGGGTATTTATAAGCTAAGGAACAAAAGGGGTAAAAAGACCTAAAAGCCCTCGGAGTTTGGTTTGCGAAGAAAACAAGTTTGGCAGATTTTAGTATCCATTCGATCGAATGGTAGAGTCCATTCGCCCGAATCATCAACCATTCGCTCGAATGGAGATGATTCGAGGAAAACAGCAACTTTAGAGCACAAACAATGAGGCTTGGATCCATTCGCCCGAATCCTTGACTCCATTCGCCCGAATCTCAGTCCTTTGCCCGAATGGGCTCTTCTTTCGGCCAAAACAGAGATTTGAAGCGTGTTTCTTGAGTTCCTATGGTGCATTCGCTCGAATGGGGCATCCATTCGCCCGAGCCAGCAGCTATTCGGCCGAATGGGTTGTTGAATGCCTTAATTTCCGTCTCTAAATGTTTCTTTGAAATGCCGGAAGGTCTTTGAGCCTTGCGAGGCTCTCCGGGGTGACTTAGGATGCTTGGAGAAGGTTCCATATGCGTTTCTAATCTTCGATCAATGCATCGAAGTCTCGTACGCCACGTAAAATACCTTGAAATCTTCGAAAATACCTGAAATTACCTCAAAACACCATGGAGACAAGAGCAAGGTAAAATCATGTGTAAAGTGTGTAAAAAGCATTCTGAAACGCGAGACTCGACACTATAATGAGGAGATAAATGTGCTCTAAAAACGAGCACATCAGTGAGGAAATTATATTTCTAAGTCGAAAAAATTAATCTTTTTACACAAATTCTTAAATAAAACGATCTCATAGTAATACCATTTCTATTGAGCTGTTCGATGTACATTTAGTATGTTAAAGTAATCACTTACAATTTTAAAGTGTTCAATTAGAAAAAGAGACTTATTATATGGGTCCATCTGTCACGAGCTCACTTATTCACCTAGTGAAAAATCGTGTGGCACTAGTGTCAATGACTAACGATTGCACTAGCTCAGCCTTAAACTCGACTCTTTAAGTGTGCAAGCCGATGAGCTTGGTTAGACTTGCTAAGGAAAGACTTAGTAAGAGAGTATTTGTGTGGAAAAAGACTTTGTATTGATAAGAGGATGCTTTTATAAGAGAGTTAGATGCTTACAAGAGCTTTTGGAACTTGTTGAAACTTAAATGCAAAAATAAACCTAAGAGCCTTTTTAAAGGCAAGCCCCATTACCTTTGCGCCATTCTAGAATGCTCCTAACCTAGAGTTCTCTAGAATACTCTACACTACTCTCTTGGAGTATGTACATGTCTAGAAAGACCTATAAGGTTTTGGACATTCCGAGAACACTCTAAAATAAACCACACTATTCTATATTTTTCTAATACGTTCTAGTATTTACAAGATAGAGCTAGAACCTTCTAACACCTACTAACCCTTCTTGAGTATGCTAGATATGCTAGTACTTTCTAGCATACTCTAGTACCTTTATAAATGTACTAGATGCCTCTAGCACATTCTAGATCCTTCATGAGTGTTCTAGATGCCTCTAGAACACCCTAGAATAGTCTAGAAGCCGCTAGACCATTCTAAAACCTTTATGATGCTTCTTATGTCGAAAATGCCGAGAAAAATGTGAAATTGACGACACGGACCGATCCAACTGTGTTTGGGCCGTGTCACATCTCATAGTAAGATAATCAAATATAAGATAAGCTGTTTCTTATTGTAAGTTGTAATTTAAAAAATAAAATCCTTAAAAATAGTTATACACTTAAGTATAAATAAAATAAGCTTGGACAAACTTTTGAAATTTAGATTTTTTAAAGATAAGTTCGATCTATTAGATTACCACTTGCCTAAACTGTCAATAAATGCCTCTAAAATTTACTTATTTTTCATAATTTTGACCCAATTGTAAAAATTAGTCGTAATTAAGAATAAGAAAATAGAATAAAGAACGAGGCATTTGTAAAAACCTCAAGCGAACCTTCAAGACTTAAAAGTACTCCAGTACCCATTGACGACGGTAAGTTTTCTTCGACCTCCTATCTTGTATATTCTTCTGCTCTTTTGTTAGGGTTCTAGTTCATTAGACTGCATCTTTTCTTCTTCTCAACACCAATTTGGGAGGGCTTCTGAAGTTACCAATCGGAAGGTTGCCGCACGCGATCTGGTCCTAGTTTTCATACCGTTCTGGTACAAACGTTCCGAAATTCCGTTCGGTGCTACGTTTGGCGTTTCAGGTAACTATGGTTGTGACAAGGGGTGGGATTGTTTTCCTTAGATATTGAGTCCAATTTGGATTAGATTTGGATTGACATGAAACCATTGGGATTAATATCCCCAATTTTAATTCTTTGTCGATGAGCACTGATTTTGGCCGAGATTTTGGCGTGTTGTTTTTGCCCTCTTGTCTCATATTCCATAGGTTAGGTGCTCTAACCATAAGTTATTTGCTTTAACAATATGCTTGCGAATAATGGTATTGAATGGAATACGAGATTTTTATGTCGTTACGTTACAACCTTGATTATTTAATTAGTGATATGATTGATTGTTTTAAATTTGTGAATTTGATACGTACTTCATTATCAATAAAGTAACTGCTGATGTGCGAGAGTATGCTGGTTATTTTCTGAATTCAAGATTATGTAGCAAAAAGTGAGTAGTAAATTTGTGAATGTGAATCGATTATTTCAGCGAATCCTAGATTACATAGCGTATTTGAACTATTGATGACTTTTGAATTTGATAAATATTGACAAAATCATGCTGTCTTGATTCCTTAAATCATTGGTGCCTCCTTAACATACCTCTTCTCATGCCCGAGTACTTCACCGTAGCATCGGGAGCTATTGCTCAGGCACTCAGGTTTTGGGGGTTCACCAATGTTATTTTATTTTTGTTCATTATGAGTATGGGATGTTTGGTTCATTACAATGGGAAGAATTGTCTATTTGCTTGGTCTAATTTGGAGTTTACTTCTGAGCCGAGGAATAATATAGCTCAACACTGTGTGTTGTTCTTGAGGCTACACATGGTGAATTTATTAAAACGGTTTTTGACATATGTGGATTGGGGGAGAACATCTTTTTCCCTCAGATACGATGTTGACGGTGGTGGTGTATACCTGGTTTTACTAGACGGTAGTGGTGTTGAACTACATAATATATTTGCTTCTCCTGAATGTAATCACACAGAAGTGTGTGCTCGTCTTCTTTGGCAATATTTCTATATTTGAATTGAGAGAAATGGAAGGAAAAGAAGAAAAAATAAAGATTGGGGGTTCAAAATCTTTTGTTTGAAGAGTGAAGTAAGAGGGGGAGGAAAATGAAGTGATTTTCATAAGAATAATGTTCCACCAAAAGGATGGCGAGGTACATAAGGATGGGAAATGGTGGGATATTGCTTTACTTTAGTCAGCTAGCTGGAGCTTTAGACTGATCTTAAATGCTGGAATGTTTGAAGGCTAAAGGGTTTCAGCAGATCATGGGCAAAGGTACTATCCTGGAGAAGAGGTTTACCTGATGATCAGTAGTGTGCAGAGATAAGTCAGCTGGGAGAAGGATTTCTGATTCAGAGTTTCTATGATAAAGCATATATTTATTTTTTGGATGGGAATTTAAGACAAACTGAAAACTAGATTGAGGCTGCTTCAGTGGGGTATGATCAAGGATGCCAGCTGCCCTATCTGATGAATCTTTAAAGAACTTGTTCTTCAATAGAGTCTTTAGTATGTGCTGCAGGGATAAGCTCTTGAAGTGGATTCAGTTTGCTTGTTCTTCCAGCGGCATCAAGCCCTTGATTGCTAAGGACTGTGTGCTTTGGCTGGTTCACATGTGTATTGGATTCCGAGAGTTAGTAATTTATTCATTTGCGAGGGAAAAGTGATCATCACTACTTTTTCACAATCAAGCAAAGTCGGAGAAATTGGGCTAAAATCCACTTCACCTCAAGGAAAACAGTGTGGGGGTGAGGTGAGGATTGATAGACTGTATGTTATTCTTCTGGGGGGGCTAATTTTTAAGGACTGGTGCCTTCTTGGTGTTTTCCTCTTGTTTGATTATTTTTGGGTTGTTGGTAAAATGATAATTTCTTTTACTAAAAATATACTCAACAAAAAATCTTTCCAAATCTAGGGAGATTTGGAAGGAAAATGTTAATCAGTCTGAATTATGAATGTAACCTTTTTTCTTACCGCCTGTTGCCTTTCCTCCCCTTTTCCCCTTTTCTTTCGTTGTTAAAGTCTCGTGTGAACAATGTGTATAAAAGAGAAAAGTAAGTGCTCCAAACTATTCAAAATGTAGCAATCATGTCAGTAATATGTTGATTAATGCTTAATAAGCTGGGCATTTGAGTTGAATAATGGTAAGCTAAAAGCTTGCCTTCAGTCGTAAATTTAACATGAAACAATTGAATTGCCTTGTTTGTTTGTCTTGGTGGTTCGGTGCATCGTCTTCAAGAATGAATTCTCTTTGAAGCTTGTATCTTTTTGCCACTTTTATTTAACTGCTTTCTTGATTTTGGGTTATAACTTGTAATAAAATGTGATAAAATGATTTTTTTAAACATGAGTTTTTGATGATAATTGCTATCAATAGTCAATTGAAAACAACCTGTTTGATTTAAAAAGGTAATATTGATATCTTATATGCTCAAACCCCCTCTCAATGACATTAGAGTAATGGATTGTTGTTGTTAAATTAAGTGCTTCCTATTATGCTGATTTATCCTTCAATATAACATCGAACTGCCATATGTTGATCTGATTTACAACCGAGTTTCTAGTTTTACACATTATGTTATGTTTCTTGCAGTTCAAACTAAAGAGGAAAAATGGGGAGGAAAGTTGGATTACGCATCAATACAAAGAGATTTGGCTCCATGACAGCACCCTGCACGAAGGAAATGGTAACACTACTTACTTGCCTGGCTCGCTGCAATAACGACAATGAAAAATGCGTTCGTCAAAAGCAAATGTTGAGCACATGCATGAAGGCTCAGGTCACTTGAAAGCCCTCGTCTTTTAGATTAATGCAATATATGTGTTTTTGTCCTTGTTTTGTGTTGCTGATTAATGTCATTTCTAATGCATGGCCTTTGTTTGCGACATCATATTACAGCCAACTATGAATAAAAAAAAGCCTTGGGGAAGCATCAATTATCATCTGCAGCGCCTTTCTAAGGGGAAAAAGTAGTATAGTTTGACACAGTGTGGATCAGTTTTCCGTGTACTTCCTGATAATCTAGACACTAGTTTTGCGGTTCGTCTCATACATCATCGAAGATTTACAAGTATGTATTTATACTGTGTAAGCTTTTTTGCAGTAAGATTTTTTCATCATTTGGAGTGTTACTCTTTCAGTTTGGCAGTTTACAAGCCTGATAAGTAAAGACTTAAGTAACTTCCCTTACTGAGTTTACTATTCTTGGTATGTCTTGTATGGTAATATTTGATAACATGCTCTTCTCATCGATTATCTAGTGATCTTGAATAATCAATCACCTGAAAAATTCACGAGAAAATCATGAATTATTGAGAATCATGAGTTAGCTTGATGGTTGAGCGATTTTTTCTTTCATCTTAATTTGTGACAAGAGTTCGATTCTTATTATAGGAAGAAACTTTTTCTGTCTTTGGAGGGATTATTATCTAGTCTACCTTCGAATAAAAGCATCATGAAGTTTTTGTTTAAATTTTTTAATATACTATTTTTACTAATTTCTTTCAAATAGATACCTTCAAACATAAAAGAAGAAAAGATTTCATAATTACAATTTAAAACTTACAGTTATTTCAGTGAATTTGAAGTTCATTTTTTAGAAATGAAGTTGAAGAAATTTTATATTGCAGATTTAAACTTTTAAAATGAATAATTATGATTATAGACAAAAATTTTTTGCATACTTGAGTTTATTTGTAGTATCATATGACCTATAATTTGATCCTATGCCCATAGTTAGTTTCATGTAGGATCTCGATCATAAGAACATTGCCACCGTATTGAATCAGGAGGAAAGCAAATGTCCTTGAATGCCGCCATTTTGCGAGAAGTTAGTATGCTTCGATGCCATCATTTTGCTAGAAAGTTCATGTCCTAGGATTGGGATGCCACGATTTTGTGTGTATAAAATACATACAAGGAGCAAACATAATATCTGGCCTTGTGATAGGATTGGAATTTTCTATCATAAACTTGTTCAATAGACCATTTGCATATTTCTTTTGGCAAATGAACATTCCCTTTGAACTTTGATGTCAACTTCAATTTCGAAAAATAAATTAGATGTCCAAAATCTGTCATCTGTCTTCTCAAATTCTTAGCATCATTTCTTCTTGAATACTGAAATCAATTCTTAGTTGTTGCATGTGATGATTATGTCATCCACATACAAGGAAAGAATTAGAATATCTCCATTTGCATGAGCCTTCACATATGGAGTATGCTTATCGAGACTGTTCACAAACCATTAGGGGTTGCTTGAGACCATATATGACTTTAACTTTAATACTTTGTCTTCATGCGTGTTTACTTCAAATCTTTGCGACTGTTGAACATAGATCTCTTCTTTTAGGTACCTGTTAAGGAATGTGGATTTTACATCAATTTGATGTACAGTCCATCCCTTTGAGGCGATTAGAGCCAAGACTGCTCGAATAGTGTCATGCCTGGAGACAAGTGCAAATGTCTTATTGTAATCAATGTCGAACTACTCAAAATTGCCTTTGACTACAAGTTTTTGCTTTATACTTCGAAATAAATCCATCAAGTTTAAGTCTTGATCTTGTAAATCCACTTAACTCCGAGTCTGTAATGGCTTGCTTATGAGGTGGCTTCTCCATAAGTTCTCAGGTCTCATTCTTCTCGATCATTCGAATCTATTTTTCTATTGCAAAGTTCCATTCTTGATACTGAATTGCTTCATGATATTTTGCCGGTTGAATGATTCCTATGTAGCATGACTTATAATCTTCAATCTCATTCACTTCTAAAAATCTAGCATATAATTTTACGATTGCTTCTTTCCTCTAGGATCTGTAACATTCTTATTTTCTAATTTTGGTTCTAGTATTCTGATTAGAGTACTAGGAGACTTAGTTTTAATTACTGAAGATGCAGAACTGGCCTATTTATAGGAGGAATAACAATATTGTTCTTTTTTCTTTTTTTTTTTTATAATTTTATTTATCTATTTTTTTTTTTTCTGATTTTGTGTCTCAATTCAACAATCATCTATCATCAACAGGAACATCTCAACTTATTACAATTTCCTCGTTTTCAAGGCTAAAAATTCTATAATCTTTTGATTGAAAACGAGATTTCTTTCTTTTCCTTGTCATCTAACTTGCTTCTCTTCTTATCTGGAATAAGATAATAATAAAGATTGCCAAATATTCTGAAATGCCTAACTAAGGGTTTGTGACTTGATCACGCTTCAAATGCTCATTTTATTTAGAGAAATTCCACATGATAGCATCGAACTTTCATGAAACGCCAGTGATATTACTTTTGTAAATTTTTTCCACATGGTAGCATTCAGTTTATGCTTTATCTAATTGTCGTAGTATTTTTCGTTAAATTCTAGCCAATTTCCTTTTAATTCACCATTTTGACGTTTCTATCCTTATTAAGTGTTGGTTGTTGTCTTTATAATTTCCCCTAAACTATTTTCTTACTCTCAAATGTTTAATTTACTATTTTGACGTTTAATTCACCATTTAATTCATCAAAGATCTCAAATGTTGTAACAATTTTTTTAATTCAAATTGTTGTCTTTATAATTTATCTTAGTTAAGTACATATTCTTAAAATGTATGTTTTACTGCTTAAAATGTACCTTTTGAGCTTTATAATCCTAGTTAAGTACATTAAGTGAACATTATGACTTATGTAATAGTACTTAAGACACTTTTTATCAAAAATGCCAACAATTTGAATGAAAACAAAATTGTTACATTATTGAGAGCGTTGATGAATTAAACGTCAAAATAGTGAATTAAACATTTAAGAGTATAAAAATGATTTAGAGCAAAATAAAGACAACAACCTAAACATAATAAGGGTGAAAATGTGCAAATGGTGGAACAGAAAATGCTACGGCGGTTAGATAAGGCATAAACTAGATGCTACCATGTGGAAAAATTTTACAAAAGTGCTACCACTGGCGTTTTATAAAAGTTCAATGCTACCATGTGGAATTTCCTTTTTATTTATTGCTTTCAATTCTTTAAATACATTGAAGTAAAAAATAGTTTCTGCTCACAAGTGCTTCGAAGTCCTTTTTCTAGGAGCTTTGATTTTTCCATCATCACTGTATGACTTTTCCATTCAAAAACTCCATTTTGTTGCAGTGTATGCGTTTAACACCTTTTATCTTCATAAAACTTCTTGAATTTTGTGGAGTTATACTTTGTAGCTCTATTATTTTTGATTCTCCACAAATGTTTTCCATTTGTAGAAGATGCTAAAGACTTTTTATCTTTCTTTTATGAAATTGGTCAAAGTAAATCTTGAATAGTTATCGATGAATAACATGAAATACATACTTCAATAAGTGAGAGAGTTCTCAATGGACCACAAGCATCGATGGTTTGCCGACTCTCAAAGCTTTCTCTTTTAGAAATGGAAGTTTATGCATCTTGCCAAGTTCTTTCACCATTTGCTATTGTGAAAGTTGAAGTGCTTTAGAATTCTTATGATTCAATCTTCAATAACATAACTAATTTATCTCATCTCCCTTGGCTCTGTGAGCATGATGTTATGAGTAAGACCAATTCAACATAAAACTTCTATTTTTTATAAGAGTATTATCTATTTTTTTGTGTGAGAAGGATCTAAAATAATGGCCTTCAAAATGAATGATGTACCCATTTCTCATCAATTAGAGTACACCGATCAAATCTTGTACATACAATATTTCCATGATGTATTTTACTTCTTTGTGAATCTCAATTACAATTGTGCTTTTGCCACTTGATTTAACGATCTACTTCATTTCTCAATCTAATAGGAGTTTGGACTGAAGTATCAAGTTGAGTAAAATCGGATAAATCTTTGGCCAAGTGGTTGTCAATTAACCACTCATTAGTAGATTCTTGGCCATCTGACAACCACTCATTAGTACATTCTTGGCCATCTTCATGCACAGTGAACAAGTGATCTACTTAATCTGAAACTTGTGCTTTTGCCTGTGCTTGATTCTGCTTCCTCTTGTAATCTTTCTCCACATGGTCAAACCACTTGCAATAATTACACTAAGGCTTGCCTTTCCATCTGCAATCATTCTTTTGATGATTAGTTCTTTTACGAATTCCACAAGGAGAAAACTTACCTTTCTTTTCGGTTGAATTTCCTTCTTTAGCATAAATGGATTTAGAAGCTTTTATTATTTCCTTCTTCTTGTCGTTTTTGTGACTAGTCTAAAATGCTCCTTCCATACTCATCTTTGTTCTTGTATGTACTCTTTCTACCTGAGCCTTCGTCATGCCCTTAGTTATAAGAGATACGAGGTACACTGAGATACATAAGGTCTTTTTCCCAAGGCGTAAGATGTAAGACGAAGGGCACATGCATTTTGTATGCGAGGTGTTTTGGTAAACGACTCCTATGTCAATTTTAAAACATATCTAAAACAACATGAATTTCATATTATTACAACATACAAGTTGGATAAAGTTTACTTTAGCCCATAAAGTCATAAGATAATATAGTTTTGAGTTGTTCATATTCTTTTGAAGGATCCAAAGGGCATAAGTTGATAAAATTATTTTCCAAATAAAGGGGCTTTTTTCTCTTTTAAATTTCAAATAAATTGTTATTTCTTTTTTAGAAAATCCAGAAAGATAAGTATTTTAGCGGTTGAAAGTAAAAATATAAAGCAAAAACAAAAGGCAACATACAAAAGGTGCAGGAGGCGTGTGCCTCTCCCTCGCCTCTTGTACTGTGATGCTCCTCGAGTCTCTAAGGTGTTTTTCTGGTGGTCTGTGTGCGCCTCACGCTTAGGTGCGCCTCAGACACACTTTTTAAAAGCAAGAACATGCCTAGTCGGCTACCACCTCTAATATTACAGACTTGATACGTCCTATATGTATTCTATCACACCTGTTGCACTATCCTTAAGGTTAATTTTGTTGACAACATCTTTTTTTCATCTGCGTACATCTTCATTTGATTGATTACATCCCAGACTCTTGTGTAGTAATCATTGTTGTTCTTTCAAGACTCCATACTCAGATTCTTAAAACCTATTCTCAAGTTTTGAAGTCTGATGGTCTTGATCTTTCCACTTCCTTGAAACTCTTTCTGTAAGGTATCCCAAGTTCTTTGGATGAACTTGCAAAATGGTTTTCATCACGACATTTTGAAAGATCTTCAAAACACTCTAGTCGTTGATGATCTGCTTCAAAATGAGAATTATATTCTTGTTGAAGTTGTGTGTTTGGGGTTTTTTTTAAGGATATATGCGAAACTCATGGCTAAAACTTATAAATCTTGATACCAATTGTTGGGGGGAAGTAGAGACTAGAGAGAGTTTGTAAGAGAAGAAAATTAAAGTCATTGAAAGATTGTATTTGTTGTCATAAAATGATCAATACAAGAAAGAATTCACTCTTCCTATGCAATGAGAAAGAATTCAAGAAAGCTCAAAAATAAAAGGAATTCAATTCTATTACTAGGTGCTTGCTTTGGCTCAACTTCCCTTGTCAGTGATTGATTCTTTGCATGATACTATTTTGCATAGGTTTGCATTGGAGATAGTTGAGTTTCCTGCAGCTCAAAGGAACCTTCAAGTACTTAAAAGTAGATCTCCCCTTGGCATGTTAAGGAATTTTAGTATATCCTCCAATGTATGTTAATAAACATCAGTACACAGTTTTCAAAATTTGGTTCCAGGAACCATTGATAAATATGGAGTATGAAACATAAGTTACACACTCCATAATCCATTCAATGAATTTGCTTTGATATCCTGTTTCAAGAAATGCCATTTTATAGAATCATACGCTTTCGTCGAGTCCATTTTGATCATACATCTAGCACTCATATGAGCTCTACCATATCCGATCCATAACTAGCTCTCAGGCTAGTAACACACTTTCCACCATGATTGAGACCACCTTAACCTTTTTGAGTCTCTCAGTAAGAACATTGGAGATATTCTTTTACAAGATAGTACAACAAGAGATAGGTCTAAACCGAGAGATATGATAAGCATTTTATAGTTTTGGGACAAGTGTAATAGCAGTACTCGACCTATTATATCTCATGTTATCTTCAAAAGAGAGCATTTAAACCATCCCAGCTAGTGAGCTAGGTGCCTTGGAGCCCCCTTTGGCCATTAGACGATATAGTAGCTATCGTGAAAGTTGTGATCTATATCTAGCTCTAACAATGGGAACATCGGAACCTACTAGTTCAGGTTTAACAGATCCGAAGATAGAATTATAAAAGAAAGTAATCTCCATTTCTGATCCTCAAGTTTCACCAAAATTTCACACTAATTATTGATAATTTTGTCAATTCTGTTTTGTGATGTTGTTGCTTGAAGTACACTGTGAAAGTACTTAGAATTTTAAACACCACAATTTAGTCATTACACTCTTTAACTTCTGTCTTAGTGCCTCTCTTCTTCAATCTTATACCATTTAGCTTGTAGCAACATAACCTTTTTTTTTTTTTTTTTTTTTTTTTTGTTACAAAGAATAGTTAAGAAGGTTAGCGACCAGTACAGTTTGGACTCTTTGCAACTTAGCTTCAATACTATACACTCTGTAGTTAATCCCTCTGAATTCTTCTCTATGTAGGTCTTTGAGGCCATTTTTTTATAATTTTCAATTTCAGCCAGACATTCTTCATGAGCATGATCAATTTTTGATAAGAAACTCTAGTACCATGAGCCCTATTTTGCCATGCACAAATTCTTGTAAAAGACGATCTATTTGAGAGACTATTTCTAATTGGACTGGTCCAAAATGAAAAATATAGAGTAAGTTTTTCGGTAGGTATTAAGAATATGATAAGTACGCATTTAGAGTATTATAAGTACTTAAGTACTTACTCGATGGACATTAAATATATTTTAAGTAGGCATTAAAGATATTGTAAGTAGGCATTAAGGATATGGTAAGTAGGCTAACAGACTAAATTTCTCTGTAAACATTAAGGACTTTGTAAGTAGGCATTTTAAGTATTTTTTCGGTGGCCATTAAGTATATTATAAGTAGACATTGAGAATAATTTAAGTAGGATTGATGATACAATTTGTGGACACTAAGATTTAATGGGCTGGGCATATTAGACGTCTCTCAAAGAGACGGTCTCTTATCGGCCGTTTGCCATGTATAAGTGAATCCCATTTCTTTAGAGGGAGATAAGCCTTAATGTCGTAAATATTAACTACTCGTTTGGTAATTGGTATCAAATGGTGAGAATGAAAATGTTTTGTAATGTAAATTTTCATGATACATATCATGTATTTCCCATGTTAATGAACGTTTGTCCATAAAAACTTTTTTTGTTCACAATTTTCCATTGTCACCAAATACGACACTTTCTAATGGTAAAGCATTGGAATGAGTTTTGTGAAGAAAATGAGATTGTTGAAGGAGAATAAGAATGACCATTAATTTGTCAATAGATAATCCAATTAAAATTACACTACCTTTTCATTACCAATTCACCAGTTAGTAACGATTACCAAATGGACCGTAATTACCATCTTTCATTTAAGACCATTTTATTGTCCATGTATGTATTACACGCGGCAGATAATTATTCTGAAAACTATTGTGAAACAGGGTTTTCTAGAGAAATAGGGTTTACTTTTCTCTTATTTTTTAAATAATTAATCTGAGGTACAAGGCTGAATTATATAGTGAAGAAGCTACGATGTTTACATTACTGTGTTCTAGGCTAATATTCTCCTAATTGTTTGTTTCTATTTTTAAAAATATCTTAATATCGTAATTATTTACTATACTCCCGCTCAAGTTGAGTTGTAGAATCTTTTATACTCACCTTGTTCAATGCCTGTGAAAAGGGTTTGCTTGCAACATTGCCTTTGTCAATATATATATTATAGTACTTAGTATAAAAATACATGCAACGCATGAATTTATTAGTATAGATATACATATAAACAAAAAATTTCATAGATTAAATCATCAATTATTATTTAATGATAATATAAAAATTGATATGAATTGCTTATAACAACATAACAATTGCATGACTAAATAAATAATTACCAACTATTTATATACTCTACCAAAATTTAATTTTTTTTTTTTGTAATACTACTGATTTAAAAACTTTTTCAAAGCGGAAATTGACATGTTTGCAAAAATATTGTCCACGCAATCTCGTAATCCACTCATTCCCAATAAAATTATAACACGTGGCAAAACTCTTTGACCATGTTATTTCTTATTTTTCAACAAAATTAATATCTATGATGATTAAATTCTTTAAATTGGAGAAAAAATTTATATCATAAAAGTTTTTCATTAATATATTGAATAGTTCATGTTTTACAACCAAATTATTGCTTGTAAATTTAATTGTCGCCAAATTTTGCATTGTTATTTAAAAAAAAATTTAAAAAAATTAATTTTTATGATTTTTTGTTATAATAAAATATTTGTATAGACTTATTTTTCTAGTTAAAATCCTAATTACTATTGTAATAAAATCTTTTTAAGTATCACACAAAAATATTTAAGTAACATGTAAGAATGATCTATTTGACATAGCTTTCTAAAGTCATCATTTAAAATTTTCCATATATATATATATATATATATATATATATATATATATATATATATATATATATATATATATATATACATATATATATATACATATATATATATATATATACATATATATATATATATATATATATATATATATATATATACTGTATGATTGGATAAAATAGTTTATAAGAAAAGATATGGAATATTGATATAAAAGTACTTTATATTTAAAATTAAATCATTGATTGTAAAATACTTGTCACTAAATCATGGTTTGCTATTAAAGTTTGTAAAAATATTTTAATTACGTATACGTAATATTTGTTGTAATAATATCTTTTTGCAAACCTAAATTTAAAAGTTAAATTTATAATTAATGTAATCAAATCGTTTTTATATGCCATACAATAAGATTTTCACATGTCAAAATGCTTTATGTGACAAGCTTTATAAAGCCTCCATTTGGAGTTTTCAAATTCTTTAATATGTTGTATGATGAGATACATTAGATATGAGCCCTAACTATATGTCTCTTTCTAACCATATGTCTCTTTCGTTTCATTATATATTGCAATTTTATGATAAAAAATATCACTATTAGATATAACTACAACAAAATGAAGAAAGTACAAAACATGGATTAAGAAAATTCTATATCTATAATGACGGATTTACACATCAATGCATAATATAAAATCTAATAAGATTTTTCCAAGAAATCTAAAAATTAAAAGACTATCTTTATAACAAAGTAAAAGTTTATTTAGTAAATGAACATATATCATATTAACAAGGATAAGACAGAATATGCTTTAAAAAACATGATTGCACAATTTAAGATCCTCTTAGCACCGTACAATTAAAACTTTTATATTGAAATATTACCATTCTAAAAGGACCATATATAAGTTTATAGGACAACTGTATTTTATCAAAAATAAAAGAGAAAATATTAAACACCTACAATTTTATTTAACTCAAAACCAACAAATATAAAATTAGTCAAATAAACACATTAGCAAAGCATTAATAAATAAGGAATAAATACAAAAAAGTTCATATATTTATGAGATTTATAATCATTAAAAAAACCCACAAGAAAATTGAGAGTATTTATTTGAAATATTAATTAATTTGTGATGACTTAAAGTCCACTTAAATTCTGTGCATGTGTATATTGCACAACATGATTTAATTATTGCAATTATATATAGATGTTTACAATTAACAATCGTTAATTTACAAGCATTATGACCTAATTTGGCAGTCAATTTTTGTATTTACCGCACAACAAATCTGTATTTAAATTTTCACAAATAAGAATTGTAAATTTTTTTAGATTCGAGGTATTCGTCCAAGCTTACTAAGCAACTAAAAATACTCATCAACAACGATACTTCATTATATTTTTCTCATTGTGAGAGACCTTTTTTGTAACCATTCTAATTCCTCTCTATTTATAGCATTAGCATCCCATTTTTTGAAATAATACTTTTTTAAGTGATATAAGAGAGATGAAGAGAGAAATGGGGTGAAAGGGAGAGATGGTAGTGTAGTATTTCTAATGTCTTGGTCTTCGTTAAAGCAATAAGAAAAGCAATATTCAAGATTCCTCTTCTCTCCCTTTTTAGACCATTTAATATTAATAATAGACATAATACTCACCCATTTTAATTTTTTTAATTTTTTTAATTATTGTGTAATTATCAACTTTTTAATAGTACCCTACTTCTATAAGAAAATGAAAGGAAATACTCCATATAATATATATATTTATTTAGGAAGCATAAACTTTTATGATTTACCCCTACAAACTTTCCCAAAGTTTGAAAAGGATTGAGTCAAAATGTGGGAAACATTGCAATAATTAGAGCATTCGAAAGAGATTATTTAAAAATGGAGCAGGAATAATATGTAATGACCAAAATTGAAGCTTAGAAGGTCCCAGCAAATATAGCAAGAGATAACTTAATAATGAAGTATTTGTCCTCTTTTGACGATCATTTTTATAGGATTCTTCATGTCAAGTCATTGCCATTTTTTTTTACTAATCATCGTATATTTTTTTACAATGTAACAATTCTCTACACGTCTCACTTTCCTTGACGCAAAAATTATTTTATGTTGGGATGTTTCTATTTGCTCCGTCCATCTAATACTCATGTTTGATGTTCTTAAATTTAATTAAATTAATTTGAGAATCAAATTTTATTTCTGTTGGAGTAAGTATCGTCTTTCTCATATAAGGTTTTGAAATCGAATCTCATTTATCTTTTTTCTTTTTGTCAGTCTGTTGTACAACTTAAAAAATAACTAAATTGAACCCACATATAGAATTAAATTGATATTCTTTTTATTCTCTTTTATTCATCACGTATTTTCCATTTGATAATGTTCTTCTTATTTGAAATTATTACACACCTAGTTTCCTACCATGTATACTTCCACTACAAATAATAGTGTCAATTATGACATTTAATTATCAATATTATGACATTTATCAAATGTCAACAAAATATTTATTGACACTTTTAGAAAGTGTCATAATTTTAGATTGAAATATCACAACTAAACCTTTTTTTTAGTGTTCAGACTCTTTCTCAATCAATCGTTCTTGCTATGAAGCGAAGACAAGCATGGACCAATATCAACTTCACCCTCGTTTTATATATCTCAAAGTTGCAACAAAACTCGACATGATCTACATTATTTATGCCACTGACTCGACGTCACTCGATTTATTTTGAACAGATCTTGCACTGACTCAGCGCCAAATATTGCTAGATTAGTTTAAACCTTTTATGACTTAAACCTTTAAAAGTCTTGCTCTAATAATCCAAAATGAAACATACAATAAGTATCATTAATTTAACAAGATCAGACTTATTGATTAGTTTAATTTTCTACCCCTTAGACCTCTTCAATGAAAACAAGTTCTATTTTAATTGCTAGATTAGGGTTTTTTCGCAAATTAAAAAGGGAGTATCTTTATATTAAAAAGACCAGAGTAACAGTAAAGAGATAAATATAAACATTAATTAGACATGAGATTGGAAAAAAGTGGAGATAAAATTGATGTTTATATAGTTATTTTTTTATATTAAATAGTAATATAATATAAATAATTTGAAACAAATAAATATAAAATGTAGCAACCGACACATCTGGTCATTGGAGACATGACTGGATAGTACGTCAACACTAATTTGTACTAGACTATACAGTAAAGACCAAAGAAAAAAGAGAAAGAAGGAATTTTTGTTGCATGGTATTTAGCGGTATTTTGGCGTTTTCCATTTTATCATCTTCTAACTTCTTCCTCAACTCTTACGCTCATCAACAAACAAACAACCAAACTAGTTACTTCACATAAAATTCCCCATTCTTATTATAACCAAATTACTCCCTTCGTCCCATTAAATTTGCATTATTTTTTATTTTAATTTGTCCCACTTAATTTGTATCATTTTTATTTTTTGACAATGGTCTACCATTTTCTTTTAATCTCATCCATTCATTTTAACTCTCTTTTAATTTCATCCACACAATTCATTTTCTCTCCTCATTTATTACCACTTTCTTAAAAATACACCAATTCCTCTTTGATGCAACTCAAAAAGAACGAAGTAGTATACACTTCTACCAGTTTTTTTTTTTTTTTTTTTTTTCTATATTTCCAGCAGCTAGCTAGCTTTATCCACCAGCTATATATACCTACAGCTCCCTCAGTCCCTATGATATTATTGTAGTACACAATTGTATAAATATTTAAAAATAGTAAAAGTATTAAAATTGTATGGATATGATTAAAATTAGTTAGGAGAAAAAAAACTCTACTATCTAAAAGAATTTTCTCAACCTTTTGGTTTCCTTAGAACTTTTATGGCCCATAATAAAAATTACTTTATGTTATATAAATAAATAACTTTATTAAATTCGAAGAAATTAATGAAGAAAATAAATTCCTAAATACTAGAACTTTCCATTAAAATATTTAGCTTCTCTCGTCAAACTCCAATCCTCATATTTTTTAAATTTGAGAATGTTTTGTATGGATTTTATTTATATTATTTTACTGTATACTACCCTTAAAATGTATAAAAATAATATATTTTTCAGTTTGATGAATACAATCAAATAGAATCATTTGAAAATATTTGTTATTTTTAAGTTAGTGTACACTAAAATAGTGTGAGCTAAGTGAAGATAATAATAATGCGGAAATAAAGATGTTGACCGGTGAATACTAATTTTGTATTAATAATTATGTACAACCTAGACTCCTATTTATACATGAAATATGAACTATTCTAGGAAACTATATAATGGGGAAATAACATATAATGAATTACAATAAAAAAAAATATTTTAAATATTCTAGAAATATACTTTCCTACACTCCCCCTCAAGTTAGGTCTTCGGGTCACTAATACCTAACTTGCACAATGTTTGTTCAAAAGCTTCGGAGGTCACTGCCTTTGTAAGAATATCAGCTAGTTGATCCTTTGATCTCACAAAAGGAAGGCTTATAATCTTCTTATCAAGTTTCTCTTTTATGAAATGTCTATTAATCTCCACATGTTTGGTGCGATCATGTTGAACTGGGTTCCCAGAGATACTAATTGTTGTTTTATTATCACAAAATAATTTGCAAGCCTTCTTCTGCGAAAAGAGTAGTTCACTTAGGAGCTTTTTTAGCCATATGACTTCAGTTATCCCTTTTGGAATACCACAAAACTCTACTTCTGCACTTGACAAGGCAACAACTTTTGGTTTCTTACTTCTCCATGTGACAAGGTTTCCCCCCAACAAATGTAAAGTACCCAGAAGTAGATCTCCTATCATCTCGATCACCTGCCCAGTTTGTATCAGTATAGGCCAGAAGGTCTAAGTAATCATTTTTTCTGAATAGAATGCCTCTGCTACTTGTATCCTTTAGGTACCTTAAGATCCTTATGACTGTAGTTGTATGTTGTATTTGTGGTTGATGCATAAATCAACTCATCTAAAGGCCATGATTGGCTATAATAGGTGTCTTTGCAGGTTTATAATCAAGCATACCTGTTTCAGCTAGCAAGTAAAGAATATACTTTCACTGGCTAATGAAGATATCTCCTCTTGATCTCAGTACTTCAATGCCAAGAAAGTACTTCAGTCGTCCTAAGTCTTTCATTTCAAATTCTCGAGACAACTGCTCCTTGAGGACACATATTTCCTCTTCATCATCCCCGGTAATGATCATTCATCCATTTAGATTATTAGGCATGTGATACGATCATTCTGTTTCTTAAGGAATAAAGTATGGTCAAAGTTGCTTTGTTTATAACCAAACTTTGTCATAGCTATAGTGAATCTCCCAAACCATACCCTTGGAGATTTTTTTAGACCATACAAAGCTTTGTTCAGTTTACACCCTTCTCCTGGAGTAAAGTCACTAGAAAAACACGGGGGAGCTTTCATATACACCTCTTCCTTTATCTTTCCATGTAGAAAAACATTTTTCACATCGAACTGGTGTAGTGAAAAATCTTTGTTTGCAGCTATTGATATTTCTTCCTCCATTGCCTTTTTCCATTTTAGATTCCGAAGAGCCTTTTCAGTGGTTTTTGGAAGAACATTGGAATACAAGGAGGTGCTGAAGGCTACTGCTGTCTGAGATAAATTTCCATCATTTCCTCGGTTAGTAGGATACCGAGATCGCTGAGACTCAAACTCTAGATCATATCTCTAAGGAGGAACACCTCTTGTGCTTCTCGGGGGTAACTCATATCTGTTGGGGATATCAGCTCTAGGCACATCATCATTAGATTTATCAATTAAGGGTTCAGGTGTTACCTCCTATTCAATTGGATACTCGTTAGAAGGGACTGGAGTGAACTGAAGAGGAGATACTATGACTTCAAAACAACCTCGCCACCTATTCTTTTGGGTCCGAATTAATTATAACTGGGTATATTCGCCAGCTCAGGTCATCACTAACTGTATCCCCTGAGGACCAGGTTGGGTATAGTAGTAAGATTGTTCAAAGAAGTCACAATCCATAGTGGTATATATTCGATTATGTAGAGAATCAATTTTGGTTCTAATTTATTTTGAAAGATGAACATAAACAACACACCCAAAGATATGAGGTGGTAAAGAATGAGAAGAGGGAAGAGAGACAAAAGATCCCAAGGTTTCGAGGGGAATTTTGTATTGTAAGGGTTTTAAAGGAAGACGATTGGTGAGATAAGTAGTTGTAGCAATTGCTTCAGGCCAAAAAAAAGCTAGAGCATGAGACTTTATCAAAAGAGCTCGTGTGATTTCAAGTAAGGTCCGATTTTTGCGTTCAACAATCCCATTTTGTTGTGGTGTGTCAGGGCAAGAAGTTTGGTGGAGCATCCCATGGTCTGAAGGAAATTGTTTTATGGCTGAGTTAATTTATTTTTAACTTTATCCATATAATTTATTCTCTATTTTCATTTATTATCAATTATATCAACTTTTTTTTAACAACTCTCACAATTTCTCTTTGCTTCAACTCTAACCGGAGTTGAGGGAGTAATTTTATGGACAATTTTTTTAAAGAAAAAGCAAAAGCTGTCAAATATAACAATCTAAGGAGGATAGAGAAGTACTCTAGTCTCTATGTTAGTATGAATTTGTTAATAAAACTGTGTTTTTGTTAGTTATTACTCCATCTCAGTGAAAAATCTCCTTGAACAATGTGTAGCAATCTGATTTATCGGGCGGCGAGATAAGCATATAAAAGCAAACGTGAGGAAATTCTTTCCATATTTTACAATTAGCGCCATGTTACACTTATGCTGCTTTAAAGCTAATACAGTAATTTAGTCATCCAATACACTGTTCTATTATCTATCATCTTTCACCTTAACCACCACCTTATCTTTTAATTTGTTTGCAAATTGTCTTTGCTTACATAATTTTAATATGTTCTAAAATGATCAAAATGCTAATGTATTCTAATTTCAACTACAAATATGACAATTGATCAAATGAAAATAAGATAATATTATATACGTATCATACCATATACTAAATAATTATATACTTTCTCTGGTTTTTAATAGTTGTTACACTTCTGTTTTTCACGTTATTCAATGTACGATTTGAATTTTTAATAATTTTAATTTCATATGATAAACATTTCTAAAAAGTTAATATTATGAAAATATGCATTAAGACGAATCAAACAAGATCACACTTGACTATGTTTTACATTATACATAAAAAAATATATATCAAATAAGATCAATTGATGAATAGTAATTGCTACAGAACTGTAGCAACTATTAAAATCGGAGGAAGTATGTTGCAAAATGATCCAAATGACGGGCCTTAGAGAGTGTCGCATATTATGTTGTTGTTGCCTCATTCTTGATTACATGGCTGAAATTTTGATCATCATGTCATTATGTGCCTAAGAAATAATATTTAATCAATAATAGTAAATGTCTAATTATTTTTATTTAGATGGAGCTAAATTATTTAAAATTTTGATTTTAAACTATTGCATAACTAAATTTATCTTAATTGTAAATAGATTATTTTAATCAATTAGAAAAAGAAGTATAAAGCCAAATTCCATTGTATATATGTATCTAAATCAGGTAAATTCATTATAGGAGTTATATTGAGTAAATTTATCCAATTTAGTTTTTGATACATTTAATAAATATTAATAAAAGTCACTAATTCAAGATTCCAAGTTCCAACATCAATTTAGGACTGAAATTATTTTAAAAAGTCATAATGAGACATTTTTGTTTGAAATTTTGAAATTCGACTACATTAAGCAATAAGTTTCGGTTTAAAATAGGTCACTAATTAAGGTAAATAAATTAATGTCGTATGTTAATGGGTTAATAATATTAGCTGGTTAATGGCACATAATATTTTTATACCTAAGACATCACTTTTATTCAATGACATACTACGAAATACTCTTTTTCAGTACGCATGATATAAATAAAATACTAGATATTATATCATAGGATCTTTCTTGCTTAAAGTTCTTCCAAAACCGTGATATTTAAAGGGTAACTGATAATTAATTTATTTGCTAACACATTTCTTGATTTTTATTACGAATGAGTTATGTAATCCATTTTTAAGAGATTTATCATATATTGTTATGCTTCTGTTTATTACAAATTTTATAATAATGTATTATTTGATTAGCATCATGTGATAAATAAAAGAAATACTTATTTCACCAACATTTCCAATAATCATATTAATACCATGTTGGCCTAAAAATACAAAGTCATTCTTAATTATTAGTTTAAACAATTATAGTTGTACATGAGTGTTTTAAAGTATTTCCACAAAAAAATATTACACACTACAATAAAATTTTTTTAAGAAACTAAACAAAAAAAAAATATTTAAGTAATTATTTGTAAAGAATTTTCAATTGATGATAAGTAAATAAAAATCAAGGACAATCACTAATTTGTGTTGGATTTTTACTACCTAAGCCTGCATCAGCCATAGAAAATTTTGGTTTTCAGTTTCTAGAATCACTATCAAAATTGATTTGCAGGCAAATACTAATTTGTGACGAGGATGATTAAATATGTCATCGCACTGAAAATGTTGTATACAAAAAGGTTTTTCAAAACCTATAAATTGATATTCCACATTAGTTTTTATTATTAAGTACAACTTTATTGCTTATTTAGATTTATTTAGTTATTGTTTCATATAAATAAAATAAGATATATGATAATTAATAATTATTTATATTATCATGCAACAAATACGTTGATATAATCAGGTTACATGAATTATTACAATTTATTAAATTATTTAATTCTGATAATTATAATATATAGTTCAATTATACTTTGAAACTTAAATTTATTTATAACTTCATTCTAATAACTATATCTCTATTGTATGAGTTTCTACACTAATTATTTATAAATATACAATTTAAAAAAATTAAAGATTTTTGTTGTGAGAGTAAATATTTATTTATAACTTCAAAGCCGACCAATACAATAAAGTAATCTTAATCGTTGATTTATATATTATGAGGTTCCAGCCACTGATTTTTCTTATTAATTATTTAAATAATTTTTAAATAGCAAAACAAATATTTCAAAAATAGCAAATGACTTCTAAATATAGTATATTTTAATTCATTCTAAATATAAATATTAATTTATTAATAACGTGTTAACAATCTCAAACTTAATACTTAATTCCTCCGATTCTAATAAAATGTCTCATTTGTTTTTTTACACTATTCAACTATTACTTTAGTTTGTAAGTTATTCTCAATCTATAAGTTAAAATATAGTGAAATGACAATCTTATTTAATTTGTTTCAATATAAATGTAGAGATATTTAAGATTAAAATAGTGCATCAGCAAGTGTACAAAACCAAATAAAACATTTGATATGATCAGAATAAGAGAGAATTTATAAATTAATATTTTATCAAATTATTACAGTGGTACGGTAATAAGATTAGCAACAATGAGTACTAGATGAAGAACAAGTTAGTTTAGAGAAAATGAGGAATAAACAACTTGATTGATAATTAGACTAAAAAGTAATTAAAGATTTTTTTTAATAATTAAAGTCTTGATTCAAAACTCTTACACAACACTTCACAATCAAAATACAAAGATAAAAGGAATAAGTAAGAACATTAAAAGAGCTTGATTAGAGTATATGGATCACTAACTTCTAGAAGTATAATCTCATCATCATGCCACTCTTGATCAGCTAGGGAGACACAACAATATAATTAAGCATCTCAACCCAAACCTGCTAGCTTCTACATGATCAAGATGCCCAATTTTTGTAGTCAGATCATCAACAAATTACCTAAATACCCAGTAAAAATATAGACTTTTTTTTTCATAAAAGATGGTTACTTGAAGAAGAATTTAGGCCTGAGAGATCAGTCCACATGGTAGTAGCAGCAGAAGTATTAATATTAGTAGTGTTATTAACACCCCAAAACTGGTTATTACCTGTAACTTGATTGTTGTTATTATCAGATGATGAAATGTTGTTGATGAATTGCTTGTGTAGATTGAACCCTTCTTGTCTATCACTCTCCATTTTAATTGGTGCAAATTGGGATGAACAACTCTTTGGAATATCATCATTTGATTGTTGTTGATTTTCATCATCATTATTATTGTCTCCAATTTGATCATTTTGGTAAGATGTGTTAAACATTTCTGAAGAGCCTGGGATTTCAAACCCCTCCAAGAAATTTGGGAATTGTACTTGTGTGTTAGTTGAATTATTGGGGTTTAGGTGATGAAACTGATCTAGGTTATGATGATGGCGGTTTTCAGTTAAACCGCTACCATCAGAACCTGATCCGTTTAGGCCTCCTAACCCTTCAAGAGAATGATGAGGAAGGGTGTTTAGGGCCCCACCAAAGGTTAGACCTAAATTTCCCATCCCTAATTGAGCTATGTTTTGTAGGGATGCCATAAAGGATGGCATCCCGGTCCCACCCCTAGATGAAGGAAGTCCGGGGATTGTGGGACCGAGACCGCTTGTACTAACTAAATCCATGTGTAGAGGTATTCTTTCCCCTCCAAGTATGTTTTGAGAGGAAAGAGAGGACTTAGAAGACGACGGAGAGCCACCACCACCACCAACGCTAGACGATTTACTTGAAGACCTTTTATTCCTCCTACAACCACCACCGACAGGAACATTCCTAAGGTTCCCACCTTTGGTCCAATACCTTCTACAAGTCTTGCAAAAGTGACGTGGCTGTGACAAGCTATAGTTATTATAGTAGCAAAACTTGGTGTTTGTGGAGTGACACCTTGGACACTTTTGTGGGACCTCAGGTGGAGGAATCTTCAGTTGACGGGCTCGCTCTGCCATCGAGTTAGGGCGGATAGCTGGCCCACCCTGTCCTCCACCAGGACCACCGCCAATACCCATCTGAGATTGAGGTGGTTGTTGTATTGGTGGTGGTTGAATACGGTGTTGATTTTGATCATGATTTCCATTTCCTTGGATAATTTGCTGATTAGTATGCTGCAATACATGAAAATTTACAAGTATATATTAACACAAATAAATAAGGGTAGGAATAACAAGAAAAAAAGAACCCAACTTTAAATTGGTAAAGTTATAGTAGTATATTCAAAAATGAAAGTAATATATGAGAAGAATTAAGAATAGGGAATAGGGAATAATAATTAAGCTCTTTAGAACTTGAGTTTGAAGCTAACATTATTTAGAAAGAAGGAAAAAAAACAATACCTGGTTCCAATTGGGAGGATCTAAATAGAGGGGAACTGAAGAGAAAACCATAGTCTCTTTTTTATTTTAGGGTATATTTTTGATAGCTTTTAATTGTTTCTTTCTTTAATTTCTATCTTTATTTTTTAGGTTCTTTCTTTTATAAAAGGTTGATGGAAGGAAGGAGAAGGTGGGTTCTTTGTGGATATGGTGGAGAATCAAAGTGAATTAATGGTATTAAGATGAGAGGATATTGTGAAAGAAAATGAAAGCAAAGATAGAAAGGGAGAGCAGAAGAGGATATATGAGAAACGCAAAGAGAGTAGAATAGAAATAAAGCTAATTTTCTAACTAGAGAAGGGTTTTTTTGAGGGAGTGTTTTGCGCTTTTTATTCTCTCTCTTTTTGTTTTATTATAAATAATTTTAGGTTTTTTTTTTATTTATTATTTTCTATAATACTCTATTATTTTTTCTAATGAAGTTCGCATAAGAAATGTTCCCGATAAATTAAGAAAAATATACAATTATTTAGATAGTGAATATACTCCCTCCTATTTAAACTAGTAGTTCCATTTATTTTTGGTTACAATGCACTTTATTACTCTTTGTATTTTATTCTTAATCTATAAGTTAAAACATAGTCTTGTGAGATCTTGTGTCATTAGGCATAATACAAGGATTATTAATATCAATTTTTATAATTTTTAATTAAGAACAATTAAAGATATTGAGGGTTAAATTGCTGTCGCGACAAGTGTGAAAAACTAAACAGGACTATTCGTCTGAATAGGAGGGAGTATTATTTTATTGAATAATAAATTTGGTAGAAGAAAAATTGAGACCATAAACATTAAAAAATATTAAAAGAAAGTTATTGGAGAAATATAGCAACTAATTAAAAAATAATTTTATAAAGTTTGTGGTGATCATGTGGAGACCATAAGGAGCATAAAAATGTTAAAATAAATTTAAAAGAAGATACGAGGGACCATAAAAATTATTAAAATATTAAAATGAGTATGAACAATTTTATTTATGTCTAAAATTTGAAATATATAAATAGAAAGATTCTTTATAGGCACAACAAATAAAACACTCCTAAATGACAAATGTGAACTTCTTTAACGAACGGAAAAGAGTATAATATATCCATATTTAAGTTTTTCTTTTTCTAATTAACTTCCTTAACCATGAAGTTTATTAGCGATGCTTTGAACTGTCAACACAAGAGTGTGTGCGTGTATATTGTTGTAGTAGTAGCTAGTGCTGCTACTTGTGTCTGGTATGAGCTTAAAGAAAAGGGATGGTGGGCAAAGAGGGGCTGCTTACTTTGCCCCCTCATGCATGCAATGAAGAGAGAGAAAGTTTCAATCAAGAGAGAGAATTTGAGAGATTATGATGATGATGAGTGTCTTGATGTGTTCTCTATTGGACTATTATTGGTGGGATCATCTCACGTAATGAAAAAGCACCTTATCAATTTTTAACTATATATGGTTTAATCTAATAATTAAATTTAATATTATTACCACTTTTTCTTTTCCTAATTGTACTTGCAATAACTATTACTAATATAGCATGTGTATTGGTTGGATCTGACCTTCAAGTGATACTATTGATGCTTTTTATTGATAAAAATTCTCGAAATTTATAAGTTCTAGAGAGGACTGTGATTAAATACTATAAAAAAAATATTTACTCTCTCGCGTAAATATAAAGAAGACGAGTGAGATTACTTTCTCTAATCGCTTTTTTAAATTTCAACGATAAGTGAAACAAATTTGCTTACAATAAACTTAATATTAATTAGATAAGATCTTAAAAAATACTATTGGAAAAAAAATAATGTGGGTTTGGCCTTTTGTTCCTTTTATTTTTTTTTATAAGATAAATCAACTATGTAAATATACCATGGTTCTTGGATAACAATGAAGTTATTGAGAGTATTTTAATACAGAATGCAGATTACTGAGTAGGAATATGTTTTTATGCTGCAAAGTATACCTTGCATTTTGTGACCACAAAGTACCCCACAATACTGAGGACACAATTTAGCTTTTATAAATTTAAAGCAAATTAACAAGCTAAGGGTCTTCAAATTAAAGCAAGCAAATATTTTTGCAAAGTGAAAAGTTGAAGAATGAAGAGAGGAAGTTGAATAACAACAAAAATAACCCTTAAATTCTTGCCAAGTTTTGAATGAACTTTAAAAGAATCAACAATTTTCCCCCCACATAAAAAGGGAAGAATATTAAAGGACAAGCATGAATCGTACATATAATAACATAATAGGAAATCCACATGGTAGCATCCAGTTTTCATAAAACGTCAGTGGTACCTTTTGTGTAAGATTTTTCTATATGGTAGCATCTAGTTTATGAACTGCCGTAGCATTTTCCGTTAAATTCTTGTTAATTTTTGTTTAATTCATCATTTTGTAATATTTTTCCACGTGGTAGCATCCAATTTTTGATCTCAAATGTTTAATTCACCATTTTAACGTTTAATTTCCCGAATAATTTATCAACGCCCTTAAATGTTTTAATAATTTTATTTTTGTTCAAATTAATGGCGTTATAAAGTTCAAAAGGTGCATTATAAACACTAATAAATAATTCAAAAAAGTATTTAATAAGCTCAAAAGGTGCATTTCATAAGTTCAAAAGTTGCATTCCAAGCACTAATATATATACTTAATTGTTACAATATTTAAAGGCGTTGATAAATTAATCGGTGAATTAAACGTTAAAATGGTGAATTAAACATGTGAGAGCAAAAACTGGATGCTACCATGTGGAAAAATCTAACAAAATGATGAATTAAACAAAAATTAACAAGAATTTAATGGAAAATACTACGGTAGTTAGATAGTTCATAAACTGGATGCTACCATATGAAAAAATCTTACAAAAGTGCTATCACTGACGTTTCATGAAAACTGGATACTATCATGTGAAATTTCCCTAAGCTAATTAGCACACGATTCTATCAACTTAAGTACTTAACTAAGTAGTTGTTTTGGGCTTTCATTATAGGAAAATTACTTAGAATAATCTCTCACTTTATGTTACAAAAAATCAACAATTTTAATAGAATTAACCAAAAAGTTAATTCAAATTGAGTTATTCGAACTGACATGATCTTCAATCAATTAGATTGGTGACCAAAAAAGTGTATGTGTAAACAAAAAGAAAATTGATTTTTGAATAACTTTCAAACCTGAAAATAATCCAAAAATAAATCTAATCCCATCCAAGTCGTTGAACTAACATTTGCAACTTATTCGATCAAACTATGTTATAATCGACTCTATTATTAATCGACCTAGAATAAGACTAACCAATCAAAAAATAAATCACATCTTACTTTACTTCAATTTTTAAACGATGCAAAAAAAAGGTAAAATACATGTTCTTCAACCAATTTAATTTTTAGTTACGCCCCGTTTAATAGGTGGTATTAACAGGGATAATAGGAATGAAAATTAGTATAATTTCGGTTGGAAAATTTCTTGGCTAAATCGATGACCATGCATGTTCAACTTCAATCATCTCATTTTTCTTCATAAAATTCATCTCATTTCTTGGCTAACTTGATTTGAATATAATTATGAATTAGGGTTTGAAGTATGAATGAAAATACTACTTTTGTGTTTTGAGAGTGTTCTATAAATTAAAGAGAATTGTATAAACTTTGAATATGTGATTATATTGTGAATGGTGATAATAGTATTTATAAATGGTTGAGATTATTAGTCACTAAAAGTGGTTGTGAATTGTCACTTGTTTTATAAAGATGATGGTGGACATTGTTTATGTTATTAAGTATTATTGTTAGTTAATTGTGGTATAATCGTAGTTATTAGTGTGAATGTTGTCGTGTTAAGGATGCTTGACATGGTTGATTCGTAAGTGGTGTAATTGTAGCCAAAATTATAAGTTACTATTAATGTTCGTGACACGAGTAAGTGTTAGTAGTTTATGACATTACATGGTGATGTGGTTTCATAATTTGAGTCTCGTTGGTTTAAAGATATGTTCATAACATACACTTTGTTGTTGTGGAAGCTTATTTGATTGTTGATGTATTGAATGTGAAAGCTTATTCAATTGTTGAGTTGATGTCATAACTTATGAATAAGTATAGATTGAGTCACGTGAATTGGTTAAGTGCGTATTAGAATAATTAAAAGCTACTTTGAATAGGTGAATAATAGCTTATTTTCGCTTTTAGTCTCTCTTAAATGGAGGAAAGTAGGCTTATTACTTCTACTCCAAACTTGTATAGGTTCCCAGTTCATAAGAGGAAGGTAGAACTTTAGTTGGTTAATTATTTTGATTTTTGTCGTGCAGTGACGCTTACAGGTATGTACACGCAGTAAATAACCCTTATATGCAATTTTCCCTTAAGATATCATTGTTTTTTGTGATAGTATGCATTGTATCGAAATTATGAGGTGCTAGTGAGTAACCTTTATATGAAGAGCTATCGATTATGAAATCCTTGAGCTTAGAATAGTTAGAGAATTGAGTGTCAATAGAAGGTGGGGACCATCCCTTTATCTATTTAAGAATTGGATTATGTCTTACTTGGAGTTAGAATGACTCCTTTATAGGTGGATTTCGTATTTGGTCGAGTTGCTCAGTGGGTTTTGGCATTCCGCTATCCCAGGGCACTCATTAATAGTAGAAAGCGGAGGTTATTCCCATTTGATTAAGCATTAGATTACAATTAGTTGGCGTGACTCAACTGGATTCTATCCGATTGATTAAGTAGTCCCCTAGGTGAGATCCGACGGGATCACCGCATGAGGGGTATGAGCATACTTTTGTCATTGGGCGCCGAGTGGCCGATGCCGTCCCTTGACCAAGGTGTTACCATGCGGGCTTTGCAAACCCAAATATGGTGGCCTCTTCACTGGATTGGTACCCAGTGTGTCTTTTTTCCCGAAGGTAGGATCCGAGAGGGTCAGCTAGAGGGGGTATGAGCTCATACTTAGCCATGGGCGCTGGGTGGCCGATAACGCCCATGGCCGTGTCACTATGGCAAGAATAGAGAAAAGATCCACTACTCTTGAATAGTCTTCGAGGGATTAGAAGTTCTGAAAGCAAATCGTGGAGTAACTAGGAGGTGTTAGGTACAGGAGTAAAACCCTTATTGTCGTGCAATGTTATTGTTCTATAATATTCACTTGTTTTGTGGTTCTAGCTACCATGAATTCGTTGATACTGACGTGTACTATTTTATTTTTTATTGTTGATGGCTTGTCTTCGATGGTCTTGCTATGACACGTTGGTCTACGATCTTACGTGGAGCAGCGGGGATATTATAGATAGCCATTATAGGTGATGATGGAGCTTCTTTACTTTGTATACGGGGGGAAATGAGTGAGAATCCTGAAGTGTACAAAATTCTTTTGTCTATTTGTGTTCGTTTTAATTAAGTTGTTTATGTTTTGAGTTTGAGGTACATGTCCTCCTCTGTGTAAGTAATTTCCGCTGCGTTATTTTTATGGGTTGTATGATTTAAATAGTTTATCATTCTCTTTCTTCCTTTGAACTCAAGCGCTTACATTCGAACCACGATCCATGGTTAGCATGTCAACCCGAAAATTAGGCGATGATCATTCCGCCGTGATATTTTATTACAAGGCCGATGATGCTTCTTCGTTATTACGTTTTATTGATCATTATTTGTTCAGTGCGTCCAACTTTCGGGAAGATGCTGCCGAAAATTTTCGCACAATCTTGTATGGGAGATTTCAAATCCATTTAGTTAAATAAATCAAACCTTAATCATTTTCTTTCTTTATTCATATTTTATTTTATTTTATTTTTTTACGTAACACCCGAATTTCCTCCGTTTTCATGCGGTTTCGGTTTTATGTAGAGGGTCGAAAATTCAGGGGTGTTACATAACCAAAGCTCTTTTATTATGTTTTAGAAATTTTTTATTATATATATATATATATATATATATATATATATATATATATATATATATACATATATATATATATATACATATATATATATATATATATATATACATATATATATATATATATATATATATATATATATATATATATATATATATATATATATATATATATATATGTATATACATATATATATATATATATATATGTATATATATATATATATATATGTATATACATATATATACATATATATACATATATATACATATATATACATATATATATATATATATATATATATATATATATATATATATATATATATATATATATATATATATATATACATATATATATATGTATATACATATATACATATATATATATATATATATATATATATATATATATATATATATATGTATATATATATATATATGTATATATATATATATATGTATATATATATATATATATCTATATATATACATATATATACATACATATATATATATATATATATATATATATATATATATATATATATATTTATATATATATATATATATATATATATATATATATATATATATATATATATATATATATTTATATATATATATATATATATATATATATATATATATATATATATATATATATATATATATATATATATATATATTTACAAGCCTTATCTGATATTGATTAGGGGCTTGCACTAATACAAGAAGGTTGGTGATTGATTATGTATTGCTTTTAAGTTCTTCCCTGGTGAATTGTAAGTCTAAAAAATAACACACAATTTCTTAATCCAACTCAAACGATGAGTATAGGGCTATTTCTAATGCTGCTTAACTATGAGGTTGTTTGTGTCACCAAGTTACTATAAGTGTTTGGTGTCAAAGATTTAAGGCATATCATATTATATTGTGATAATTGATCTGACAATTATATTAAAAAAAATGCAGCGTATTATGATTGAATGAAACAAATTCGCTACTTTAATAGAAGGAAAAATTCTTAGAAGATTTATTAAGACAATCATATTTATATTATCTGAATAAAGTTTTATTTATCTTTACAGATTATAATTAAATTTGTTATTCGAACTAGGTGTTACAGTTATTTTAACTGTCGAAGTTACACTCTATTAGGCCATTTTAAGAGTAAGTCACTAAATTTTTTAGACCCTGAGGTTGTGGGTCTGGATCCATAAAATTTGAGGGTCCTAACTCCTAACTCCTAAGGATCTAAATTTTAAAAACTTAAAATTCACGTGAAAAATAACTTGTAAGGATTAGGGTTTGAATCTGAATTTTCATAACTTTAAGATTAGGGTCCTATCCGGGGAAATGTCGGGTCTAGATAGACTCAACCCGGACTCTTATATGCCCTTTGCCACGTCCAGTTGTTATTGGAGAATCCGCCTTATGACTGCAAGGGTACTTACAAATGAATTTTCCCAAACTTCAATACTTAGGTTAGGGGCTTCCTTTACCATGCCTATGTACTCAAGTAGATGGGATGGAATAAGTTAAAAAGTTCCTCATCTTTCAATTAGGATCTTGAAGGAAATCACTACCGGTATATATATCATTCATATCCTCAACGAGACCACCAATATTCCATAAATCAAATTGCGCACAACAAGGCTAATATTGAATGGTAGAGGGTAAAATCAGAATTTTAGGTGACGAGGTAATAAAAATGTAAATTAACTTTTAGACAAGTGATCGAAAATTATGAGGTAGCTTAGTTTATTTGAGCAACTCAATTATATTGATAGTGGAACTAGCAAGCATGTTATCATAGATTTTTTGAGGTTTAGGTGATCAACTTTCACCCACTAATAATTCTGATTCATGTATGCTAAATATGTATTGTAAGCTGTAGGTGTCTTTCTAAGCGGTTGTGTGTTACTCATTCTACTTCTCTTTCTTTTTTGGATAAACTGACTGCGTGCATTTCTCCTTATCCTTTCCTTGGAGCAAGGGATACGAGTATGATATGTCCGCTATCCTCCTCCCCCGATCTGACTTGCGCGGGATATTGGGTTGATGACTCTGACCCTGACTCTGACTTAGATTCATCTTTGTTAAATGGGCTATGAAAGCTCATCTCATGAATGGACCAATGAAGGAGAAAGGGAGAAAAGCAGAGATGATATATGTTAGTGACGGTGGACCGGAAGTGATGTTGGCATCCTGGACAAGGGTACGGCCGGGGCATTGAAGGAGGACCACTACGTGCATGATGACGTACGAAACATAGGGACGTTGCAGGAAGCGACTCGAAGATATGATTTGCAAATATGGTCGTCTATTCATGCATTCACCTCACTTTTATTACTTATCATTGTAAAGATAGATACGAATCCTTCAATCATGCATTCATTCCACATTGCGTGAATATTACTATCACCCTAGTTTTTTATGCCACTTTTGCATTATTGTTTTGTTGATAAGTCTTGATTTCGAAAGATATTGTCACGAAACCAATTCAATTAAAATTTTAAGCTTATGATTAAAGTATCATACCTCTTCGAACAAGAACTTTTTGGGTAAAATAAACATTATGGATAAAGTACAAATTCTGATACATTAATCATAAGCTTTTATGTAATAATTATTCGTTTTTATGTAAAGTTCCACTATAAAAGCCAAAACTAACTGATAGAATCCCATTATATGTTATACACTTCAATCTCATATCATAATTACGAAGCTAATATTCCCATTGAAATAAGGAGTATATGAAATTTCGATATACTAATATATATTCGATCATTTGTTATCATGTTGACTTTTTGATCATGTGAAAGAGTCAACACAACAAAAACTTAAACTTATGAATGAATTCTCAAGCTATGTACTCGATTAGATATGTTCCGAATCAAAATTATTTCAGCTTAATTATACCTTAGCGTTATTTCAATAGTAACTAAACAAGATATTTTGAGCTCGTCTAAAGAGAATCTAATCTTATCCCACTTATAGAGTAAATACTACTTTTTAAAAAAAATTCTAAATTAATTATCATTTGACTCTTTCCTTCCTCTACCTATACCCTATAATAAAAAACAGCACTCCTCACCTCTTTAATAACTCATGTCGGGTTTTAGTTTTGTTCAATTAGATGGTTTATTATATCTACAAAATAGGGTAAAGTAGGAGTATGCTACAAAAGAATTTCAGGTCTACGCAATTAAGCTTAAGGACAAAAATATCGTTTTCTTGGCTATTATAATTTTTGGATTATTATAACGATGCATGTAAAACAGCCGTATCTTACACTAATCTTCTTTTACTATTGTTTGACCTCTTACCTTATCCCCCCCAATCATATACTACTTTTGAGTGCAATGGTTAGACCATTAAAAGAAATTACAATTTATTAAAAATATCACTAAAATTTACAACTTATGCTTTCCTTTTTTTTTTTTTTTATATCGTTGTAACTCCATCTTATTCCTTATTTTAATGTCTTTAAGTGACTTCTAATCTTTTACTTAGACTGTTAAAAAAATAAGCACCTGTTAATATACGACAAGACATAATATTAAATCACCAAATAACTAAATAGAGAAGTATTTTATGTAGATTATTATTATGGATAATATTTAATTCCAAACATAGAATTGCTTCTAAGTAACATGGTGATCATATGTGATGACACTTTGTTAACATAAGAATTCTTAAAACACTACTTAGACAAATCAAAAAAACAACTTGATATTTTTCTGCTGACAACCTTTATGTCCTTTCTTAAGGAATATTTTTTTTTACTTGGTGCTTGGAATGTGTATGAAATAAGCGTAAGAGATACAAAGATTGAAATACTCTAGGCATAATACTAGGATGCGCTAATCAATTAAAACTCTGATGTAGAGAAACAATAAAACACTATTATAATTAGCTAGAAATAAGATAGCAACCGGTTAGAATCAAAAAGAATTTTGATCTCAAGGTTCAAGTTTGCAATGCCCTATTAAAAGTCATCTTAAAGTCAATATTGTATAAATTATAAATTTGCAATGTCAAAAAGTTCAAAATATTTTAAATTCTCTGAATCTAATAGTCCGATTTAAAAAAATATAAAAAATTATTATATAGAAGTATTAGATAGATATCTTTAATAAGAAAAGAAATGATTATATATATATATATATATATATATATATATATATATATATATATATATATATATATATATATATATATATATATATATAGGCATGGCCACGGTCCGGGTTGGGCCGGTTCCGTTCCGATTCCACCCGGTTCCGGTTCCGGTTCCATTTGGAACCTGTCGCGAACGGTTCCGGTTCCGGGTGGTTCCAAACGGTTCCTTGGCGGTTCATGAGGCGGTTCCGGCGGTTCCAACTCGCGGGTTGGACCATCGATTCCATTTTTATTTTTCCTTTAAATATTTATATAATATAAAAATACTATAATATAACGGACGTACCTTTGATGATTACTTGATTATTAGCGAAATTCATTGCTTGTCAATTTGTCATTGTTATTAAAATATTTACTAAAAAGAATGAAAAAAATAAATTAATAAGAAACGAATCAACGATAATGTCGATAAAGATGATTAATAAAAAAAGAGGGAGAAAATGGACTTGAACCTAGTACCCAAAGGAATACTAAACTGCCTACGTATCCCGAAGGAATCAAAGCCCACGTAGTTCTTTGTCAAACATTTTATTTGTAGTTGTTGAATGTTGATTTATCGTTGTCCGATGGATCATATTCGTCTTCGTCATCATCATCTGGTTGGTTAGATGCTTCCGTTGACTCTCCTCCTGAAGATGATGTACATGTATCCATCATCATCCATGGATCATCATCATCGTCTTGATCATCATCATTCCTTAGTCCTTGTGTTCGAATCTCCGCTTGATCCCAATCTTTCTTGCAAACACATATTTGAATACTATGTGGAGCAAGACGAGATCTCTTTTCGTCTAAAACTCTTCTACCTGCACTAAAAGCAGACTCCGACGCAATAGTAGAAGCAAGAATTGCAAGGATATCCTTTGCAATTCTCGATAATATGAGAAATTTTATAGATTTTTCTTTCCATCACTCTAAAATATTATAGCTACCTTGGTCAATTTCAAAGTGATGTTTAAGATAATTATCTAATTCTAAATATGCAGTGGTGGGTGAAGAAGAAGATGATCCTACAAAACTATCATCTTGGCTCATTATATTAGCTATTACGGAATTATAATAAGAGGGACGTGCCGAGACGCTAGCACGCCTAGACGTATCGCGTTTTGGATTATATACACTAGCATAGTAATCATAAAGTTCTGCTAAAAGTTTTTACAAGTTCCAACATAATTATGTACATCACTAGGCGGGTGATCCAATGATTAGTAGTAAAATCCAATTACTTTAGTAAGGACTTCTGCCTTAAAACATGGGTCTAAAATGGTTGCAATTCCATAAATAAAAGGAAAATCGTTAAAATATGTCTTCCACTTATCCATCATATCTGCAAGAATCGGCTTTAAATATGGGTTAGTATCATCATGCGTATGTTTAAGAAGATGATAAAAAATATTAATACACTCACTTAATACTAAGTGGACGTTTGGTTCGTAAACATATGAAAAAATCTTAGTTGCGTGGTCATACGCTTCTAATATTTTATTTACACCTATAGCTAGTTCCCATGTGTCATCAGTTAT
>NC_080051.1:17563458-17573458 GCF_026212465.1 Amaranthus tricolor | reverse complement strand
ATTGACGATGCCATGTACCTCTATATTATGGTCACATTTCTGTATATTCAAATTAAAAAAATATTTTAATAATTATATAATTTCTAAATCAACAATTTATGATATTATAATAAAAAAACACAAGCAGGTTTCAATTAATTAGAATTAATAGCCTAATAGTTCCTTCAAGAACAATATAATAATTAAAGTTGACAACAATTCATGATGAAAAAACTACAAAGACATCCACAATGAACAACAGCCAAGCAGCTAGGACTTCAATTCTAAGAATATAGAACAAACCAACATTGAACAATATATCCATCAGGAGAGAAAGGGCTAACCTCATAATTTAATGTGTTCATTTTTGCTTCTGTAAGAAAATAGAACAAACTCAATAATAGAAAATCGATTCATACATTCTAAGTGAAATAAGTGTATATATATATATATATATATATATATATATATATATATATATATATATATATATATATATATATATATATATATATATATATATATATATATATATATATATATATATATATATATATATATATATATATATATATATATATATATATATATATATATATATATATATATATATATATATATATATATATATATATATATATATATATATATATATATATATATATATATATATATATATATATATATATATATATATATATATATATATATATATATATATATATATATATATATATATATATATATATATATTGACGATACAATAAAGGAAAATTTACTATGAATAATACAATCTTTTGTTAATTTCCCTACGATAATGCCAACTATTTATTAACCATAAATAATACCAACTTAAAGGATTGTTTTCCTAGAAAATCACCAACATGTTAAAAATCAAACAATAAGTGATTATAAGACAAAAAATTGGTATATTAGTTTTTTAACTAAAGTTGGTATTATTAATTTTATTCGTATTTGTCATATTTAATTGGCTATATTTGTGAGAATGATAATTTCTCACCGCTTTTAAAATTTTTAGTTTACAATTTTTTATCTCGTTTAATATCATTTTTGTAACTTAAATTTTTTGTCCTATTCTTCCAACAAATAAATCAATCCATATTTTTGTAGCAGATTCCTAATTGATAATAAATTCAAAGAGATAGATCGAACATTCTTCTATATTAAGAATAACTCAACAAATAATAATTATGTAAGTCTAAATGGACTTAGTTGATAGCTAATAATTTTGAAGATGTTACAATAAGCTCCGAAAAACTAATAAGATAATTAGCAATAATCTTAAAGTCTATAATCACATCTTAGTTCATAGCTAATTATTTATGTAAATTGTTAACCGTCGCTAAGATACCATTAACAAGCTTAATTATAGTTTATTCAAAGAAGTTTAGAAAATTTTAAATCGTATAAATTGTATAGTGACATTTCCTAGAAAAAGTTTCCTTTTATTAGACAAATGACCGCTATTGTCGATCAATCTCACATTTCTCTAATAATTCTACATCAGTAAAATTGTAACCGCCCAACTTGCTCATCATTCACTCTTCTCAATTCTTTTAAATATATTTAAATCGCTTTAATAGTATAAAAATTAGTAAAGGAGCCAACGACACAGACATTATACATTAAAAAAATAATCACTTAGATTTTTTAGCCTTCATAGTTATAAATTGGGCAGGAGATTAAAAAGACAAAAAATTCACTTTTAGGTATTTCATCTTGATAGGAGAAAATCTAGTAACTTGGACAAGTAAGCTAGGTAGCTAGCAAGTTTAGATTGTACATGTGAGAAATTGAAAATCCTACTACTCAGCATAAGAGGGACTGAGGGAGTATAGGAAATTTAAACAAGAGTAGGAAAGTGCTAATATTATGTAATCATTTTTTTATTCTAGCCATATTAGGAGTGTATGATTATATATCATCATATCATCATAGTAATATACTAATTGAAAAACACGTTTAACATGTGGCAGATTTAGAATGAGAGTTGAGGAATGTATAATTATGTGTCACGTGTCACTTTAAATTATATTCTTTAATTAAGTATTATTTTCAATGATGTGAAATTTTATTTAACCGTAAGTGCATGGTGAATGTGTAGCCCCGAGTCGAACACAAGGAATTTATGACAAAGAAGTCACCAATCTCTACTAACTATATTGCTTAAAGAGAAAAATAGTTGGTTGGTTGTTTATCTAATAAACTATGAATGCAATGAAAAATGGTCTAGAAAAATATATGATAAAAAGATCTAGAGTGTTGGGAATCCCCTAAATTTTTATCAGTGTCTATAAAATGTCGGATTAATTTTGTGATTAAATAAGATCTTGTTAATCTCAAACTTTTATTAGTGTCTAGTTTCCAATGTCGCAAACCTTGCATTAATACGATCGTCCTATTAAAAGTGATGACCAATAGAGTGAACATGTATCAAATTTCACCTTAAAACTTTTACAATATAAATACTCTTTTACTCTTTTGCTCATTTTCTTTGTAAAAACATGTTCAACCGAGCTAGAATTCCCTTAGTAAACTTCGTCATCATTAAAACTATAAGAATTATGCTTAAAAAAATCATAACCAGTCAAAATCAACACGAATAACCAAAATGGATAAAGTGGCATAAATTTTCAAAATAAGCGCGGAATTACTAATAACGACCATCATTAAGGAGTATAAAATGATATAAATAAGTGTAAATAATTGCACTTATCACCCAACTTTAGGGAGTAATTAATTTAACGTTAGAAAATTTTAAAAATTTACATAATAAATTCTAAATAATAAAAAAAGTTAGAAAAAAATTTAATTTTTTTTTACATTTTATTTTAATTTAGAAAAACTTGTTATAGCAAACCATCTGGTAACAGTCAGGCCAGATAACATCTTGATTGAGGTGTGGAGGGGTCTAGGAGAAGAGGGCATTTGTTGACTGACTAATCTCTTTTTATATAAATAATTAATAATTATGTTAAGAAAATTTATCAAAATAGTTAAATTACGATATATATATATATATATATATATATATATATATATATATATATATATATATATATATATATATATATATATATATATATATATATATATATATATTTTGCCCATAAATAACTATAATTAAAATCTGAAAAGAGAAAAAAAAAAAAAGACAACTCAAATTCATAAAAAAATGACGAAAAATCACGGAGTCCTAATAATAAATTAAAAAAATGTACATGAAGGTTCATCATTCATCATGCAACGTCCATAGAGTAGTAGTAGTATAAACGACAGCATAAGTTAAGACTTAAGAGGGGGATAGATGATAGATGATAGATGATAGATGATAGATTGGTGGAGTTGGAATCTAATTCCCTGACAGATGGAGGCTTCTACTTTTGCTAATTTTGATGCAATTAAAGCAGCGTCCTCTGTAGGGTTGGAAAGTTTTGCTTAATGCAGCTTTAGCTCTATTCCTTCACCTCCTTTCTCCCCACATCTAACTTGGCCCCATCACACCTTTATTTCCATTCTAATAATTAACATATCTTAATTATCATTACTATGACATGTTCATAATTCATTATTTTAATTTGGCTAATGAAAATATCATTGGAAAATTTTTGAGGTACATTTCTAGTATTAGTGATTGGGATTTGAATATTACTCCCTTCCCTCCGTTATTTTTGTTTTTTTCATTTAATTTTTTCACAGTTTTCAATACAAATTTTAAATTTCAATATCTCTAAATATACATAATAAAAAATTATAAAAAATACATAATAAAAAAGTATACATTAAGACGAATCTAACGAGATCTCATATAGATATATTTTATCTTTTCTAAATATGTGTCAAAAATAAAAATTAAATTTCTCTCTCCTTAAAGTTAAATATTCCAAATAGGAAGAACATTAGAGAACGGAGGAAGTATTTTTATTGTAATTTAGAATATTCTTGATTGAGTTTTGTCTAATTTTTCATTGGGCCAAAACACATGCTTTTTTTTATCCTTGTACAGATTCGGCCCTATTCTTAACATAATTATTATTTATATTTAGTGTTAATCGATGATGTAAATCTTTGTATTTGTTAATAGTATGTTGGTATGTATAATATATTGCTTCTTATATGTTTTCGATTATACTTTTGTACTTTTAATATGATGTACTCACAACTTATACAATTAACCTTTAAACAATTCTTACTCTAATAACTATATTATTTACAATCTATTATCGCAAATTTGACTTAATTGAAGTAAACTAATTATTAAGCAGTGAAATGTTAAAGCGGGACTAAAACTAATTGACTAAATTGCATAATCATGAATTTCAAAAGAAAGGAATGTCATAGAATGATAAAGTATGGATGAAAATTAAAAACTTATTAAAAATATTTCTATAAAAGAATGTTGTTAAGTTTATAAGACAAATAATATACAGTGCTGCAAATTTAAAAGGACAGAGGATAAGGCTGGCTCTATAAAAGGGGGTAAGAGGGGCTCGTTTTCCGGGCCCATCCAAAAAGATAAGAAAAACGACGCTTTATTAATAGCTATACAAATTTTTAAATGAGACGGTCCTATGGTGAGATGATTTTTATTATGCTAATCAAATATATATTTATTGTCTTAAAGTCCTCACTTATATAATTAAAATGATCACTTGTAAACTAAAAGTGATCACTTATAATTTTTAAGTGATCACTTTTTATAGTTTAAGAGTGAGTGATCACTTATATCCTTAAATTGTTCATTTAGTTACAATATTATAGTAATCTACTACATAAATGAGTTAATTATATGCATTTGTCTCATTTTGTAACGGTCTCAATGAAAATTTGTTATATATAATAGTTAATTTTTAATTAAGGACACATAAGTAATATTTTACCCTGGGACTCTCAAATCTTTGAGTCGAACCTGCCAGAGGAGAATATGCATACATGGTTGATGGTCGTTCCCCCACTGCCTACTGGCAATAGAAGCTGCATGGTTAATTCCTTTGGCTCTGAAATATGGGCTCTTGTACATTCCAGTGGCTGCACATTAATTTCTGATCCTCTACAAGAAAAAGAAACAACACTTAGAATTGCAAGTTTTAACAGCTTTTGTGCTCTATAGAGTAACCACATGCACATCACCACATGCACATCTGACATCGTATTTCAATCCACATTTCCAGTACATATGCTTGCCTGTTCTACCTAGATCATGCATGCTCCAGTTTATTTAATTTAGAAATAATTGCGAATTACAGTCTTACTATTTGATGCTTTTGCGAGTTATAATCTTGATTTTTTTTTCTTTTGCGAATTACAACCTCCAAAGAAGCATTTTAACCCATCCCTTAACCCACAGGCGGATGTACATTGGAACAATGGGTAGCATAGGCTACCCATGTTTTTTCTTTAAAAAAAATAAATTTTCTTTTTTTGTTATCTTGTACCTTCTCCGTTCACTTTATTTGCTATATTTGAATTTTTACACAATCTAATACTCCCTCATATTCTTCTAATTAGTCTCATTTGACTTTTCACCAATTTTTAGGTGGGTTAAATGGGATCCTATGATAAGGAGAGAGAATGGAAATTAGTAAGTTGTTAATGATCCATCCTTAGATTAATAATTCCCTCCAAAAAATTAATTTTCCTTTCAAATTCTGAAAATGTTTCAAATTTTGAAAATTGGTCCAATAATTTGGAAAATCTAAAAACTGTCCCAACTGATACATTCATGAACTAATACATTACATAATCACTGACTAAAATTCATAAATACATATACATTACATTTAATTGTTCCAAATAAAATTACATAGATCGACTACTTAATTTCCGCAAGCCTCTTTAACTCTTCCACAACTTCGGGATAGGTGTAGTCTTTTCTGATAATGTGATTGCGTATTTTTTTAATCGATTCGGAAAAATCAAAAACATAAACTCTCAGGTTTTAATTTTCATTCATCATTGAGTAAAAGCATTATTTTTATGAACATTTGGTTTTGGTGGCAATTGATAGCCTCCAAGATTGAATCTGGTGGCAATACCAACCATCCTAAAATCAACAAATCACTAAAATAATGCTTTATTGTGGCCTTAGAAATTGCCCTCACTTAAAGTTCATCGAGCATAAATTCATAAATGCATCAATTAATCGTAGGCAGAAAAATTGATTTCATCATTAGTAAAAAAAACGCAATTAAATGATCATAATAATACATGTAAATGGACCAAGGCTATCAAGCCATTCTTCTTCGCAATCACTTTCTGTAAATGAAGAAAAAAACCAGAAGAGCAAGACATAATAGCAAAATGAGTGGGTTAAGGTTCTTCAAAATCGAAGAACAAACACAGAACAAAAGAGAATAATAAAATCAGAGGCTTCGGGTTCTTGAAAATCAAAGAACAAACTAGAGCTGTTCAAAAGTGATCCGACCCGAAGATCTGATTCGAAACCGAAAGTAAACCGACCCGAAAATGTGTTTCTTCTTTAGGTTTATCGAACCGACATTGCCCGACTCGAAGTTATATCCGAACCGATTGACAACCGAAAATGGGAAAACTGAACCCGAGCTATAACCGATTTTTCTAACCGACACATAACCGTTAACCGAGATTACCCGAACCTAATAATGACCAACCTGAGTCATATCCGACCCGAATCATGCTCGAAACCGAACTCGATCTGGCTAGAACAAAGTTTAGATCGAACTGCTGTAAACCTGAACCAATTTTTAACACAGAAGTATAAGCGACTCATATTCAATTATCTTATTAGTTATTCTAATAAAGTGATGTATATTTTTATAAAATAAATTTTATAAATACATGGTTTCATATATTTAGAGTTAACAATCAATGGTCAATGTTTATTTAACTACTTTTAATCGAATTAGATGAAAATTGATAGAACTTTATAATTTTAATTTCCGGTCAAACAAGTAAAAGTAACAATGTAATAATGATCACTAATGATTTGCATTTTCACTATTTTGCTTTAAGTAAAAGAACCTTATCATCAATTAAAAAATGACAAACAACTTAATCTAATACTGACGCGATCAATAATAATTAGTAATTCGCAATTCGTAGCTGAATTCTACTTAAAAAATACCCGAACTCGATTTGTACCCAGTAAAATCGAACAAATTATTAATCGATGACAACCTGAGACCAATTGAAACTCGACATGAACTTCAACCAACATCGAACTGATGCTAACTCGATAGCTCGAATAACCGATCTTCAACCGAACCGTGACTAACCGACCCGACCCGAGTGTGACCCGTCGCAACACGCATCCGAAATATAACCGATCCAAAAGACAACCGAATTGAATGACACCCGTTCGAAACCGGTCCGATCGCCTGAATAAACACCTCTAGAACAAACCCATAACATTAGAGAATAGAAAAATCAGAGGCTTAAGGTTCTTAAATAGCAAAATCAGAACAAACCCAAAACATTAGAGAATAGCAAAATCAGAATAAACCAAAAACATTAGAGAATAGCAAAATCAGAACAAACCCGAAACATTAGAGAATAGAAAAATCAGAACAAACCCAAAACAAGACATAATAGCAAAATCAGTGGATTAGAGTTCTTCAAGATCGAAAAAAAACCCAGAACAAGACATACAAGAAAAATCAATGGGTTAGGGTTGGGGTTCTTCAAGATTGAAGAACAAACCCAAAACAAGACATAAAAGCAAAATCAATGGATAAGGTTAGAGTTCTTCAAGATCAAAGAACAAAACCCAGAACCAAACATAAAAGCAAAGTCAATGGGTTAGGGTTAGGGTTCTTCAAGATCAAAGTACAAACCAAGTACAAGACATAGAAGCAAAATCAATGGTTTAGGGTAAGGGTTCTTCAAGATTGTAGAACAAACCCAGAACAAGACATACAAGCAAAATCAAATCCAGAAGAAAATCGAAGAACAACAACAAACTGAAGAGCAACAACAAAATCGTAACATGAAAACGAAAAAATCAAATAAAATGGAAGAACAAGAGAGAAAAAAAACTAAAATAACATACCTAGAAATAGAACAAAAAACAAAATCAAACAACAAACCCAGAAGAAAAAAAGAGAATATCAAAATCAGTGGGTTAAGGTTCTTGAAAATCAAAGAAAAAAGCTAGAAGAACAAGAGATAATAGCAAAATCAATGGATTAGGGTTCTTGAACATCGAAGAACAAGAGAGAATAGTGGGTTAGGGTTCTTGAAACTCCAAGAACACACCCAGAATAATAAGGGAAAGGGAAATGGGTTTTATGAAAAGGGAGGGAAGATTTATTTTAGGTGGGTAGGCAATTAAGATTAATGGGTTTAATGAAGAATATGTAAGGTTTAATTGGGGTTGGTTAGTTGAGGTTAAAAAGGGGATAAATAGAAATGGGACTAATAGGGTGACTTAACCCTATTTAAAAATGGGACTAATAGGGAGAATAGGAGGGAGTATGTTTTTATTTAATCATTTATATTTTGAACTATGGATATCTAAAAATTATAAAAAGTTAATTTTACATGTGATTAGACGATTCAAACAAGATCCCGCTTGCATATATTTTTTCTTACATATAAGCCGTAATATATAAAATAACCTTGAACGATAAATAGTATCACTAACCATAATGCAACGAGTATTTTAGAACGGAGGAAGTATTTCACTGAGTCAACCTTTGATCTCGTTGTAACTTATAACTTTGTACGATGCTGTGTGGATGACATACATCGCCCTTTTTGGCAGTGATATGAGATTATTATTGTGATATTAGACTTATAGGTCAATTTGAAGTAATGAATATTTTTTGGGTTATTCATTTTACAAATAAGACTGCCGAATTTTTTTATTAATTTACTTCAGCACGTTAGTACTACCCATGATTTTGAGTTCTGGATCCACCATTGCCTTAACCTAACCCATTTTTTTTTCATCACATGTGACCGGTTAAATGTTAAGGAATGTAGTTGAATGAGAAAAAAAAATTAAAACTCAAAGCTTTTATTTGCAATAATGGAGGAGGAAAGAAGAATGAGTTAGGTTAAGGGATGTGTTAAATGTTAACCTACCCTAGTCAAGTGAAGGGGAGAAGGAAAGTCAAAGGTAAAAAGTGTGGTCAACCGGTAAAATTGTATAAAATCGGTCACTTGACTTGAATACCGGTCAAAATGTTACTTTGGAAGCTGTAATTCGCAAAAAAAAAACATCAAGGCTGTAATTCGCAAAAGCATCAAATATTAAGGCTGTAATTCGCAATTAATTTTTTAATTTAAAATCCTAATAATATCAAATTGTGTAATCAATAGCATAAAAGAATAGTATTTTTGAGTCGGGTCTCGTTGTTTTTTCTCATTTGATAAAGGTATGCTATGTCATCTTTCGTTCATCCCCATGATCATAGCCAAGAGTAAAGCTACGTACAAGGGAGGCTAGTGGAGGCTCGACCCCCTTGTTAAAAATGCGATCCTTTTATTTTTAGCTTTACTCTCTTACTAAATTGGAGAAAAATAATGAAATTATTGTTTGAGGTAGTATGTGGATTAGATGAAGAAAAGGTATGAATTTATGAATGAAACGAGAAGAAGTATGCTGAGTCCATGTCCATAGAAATAACTGCAGTAAATTGATTAGAACAAGTATTAATACTGGAGTACATTTAATGAGACGAACGGAGTAATTCAGTTCTGAAGTACTATAATCTTAATTTTAGTGATTTGATCACCTTGAGGCTTGAAGATACTATCTCCCCTAATTTGCACCCAAGAAAAAGATAAAATTCATTGTTAGTATAAGTGTCAAATTATCTATGTGTGATAGTAGTGACTTAATTACTAAAAAGAAGACACATCATGTTGAGAGCAACATTAAGGGTGCAATAAAAGACAATTAAATATATAATTAATTACTAATTTATGGGTGAGTTAATGTGTCACTTAATAGTGTATTTAAGGGGCAATTAAACTAGGAATAAATGGTGAGCTTTAATAAGGTTTTATTGTCATGCCT